>NC_092757.1:94641278-94769856 GCF_047496795.1 Chiloscyllium punctatum | reverse complement strand
AGAGGAGGGAAAGGAGATCAGAAGGGGGGCAGTGGGAAAGAGGAGGGGCTGGGGAATGAAAAGTAGGGTGGGGGTGGGAGAGGGTTGACTTGGAATGGGGAGGGAAGGGCAGGGGAGAGGACAGAAAGAGGGGAGTTTGAGACTGAAGGTGGAGAGAAGTGCAGTGGGGAGGGGGTTGGGAAGAAGGATGGAGGAAAATGCTGGGAGGTGAGGGATGGAGTGGGAGGGAGAGCGAGTGAGAGGGGTGTGAAGTGAAGAGAGGACAAGACAGAGGTGCTCATTAAACAAAGGACATGATTTTTAAAAACTCGAGCGATTGATAAGAGATGGGGGATATCGCCTTCAATTAGCATCCAGATTGATCCCGAATCCTGAGTTTACCACATTTCTCAAAATGTAGTTTCTGTGTTTTGATATACCCTGAGGAGGACCCCCACCCTGTTCCATTCGGTGTTACTGGTCCCAAAGAGGACAAACACGTGGACATTCTTCCAACCCCCACTCCCCACTCCCCACCCCCCACCCCCCACCCCCCACCTCCCACCTTTCCAACTTCCTCTGTAGTTACTAAGAGATTCCAATGCACCAGAGACTCCCTAAAGGTGCCTTCAAACGACATTATCTAGACCAGAATGCAACAAGTATCCTGTCAGGAAAGCTCCACTCTGCTGACCGACAGTGCTGCACTTGTACATTCCACTGACATGCAACTGCTTTTGGGGAAAATTATCCACAAGTTTTTCTCTGGGTCAGTTGCTGTGAATTACAGGCCAAAAATGAAAGGGGGAAGAAGAGAGACTCATCTCTGAGACATTTCAAATTGAGTAAAACATAGGAAAATGTGAAAATGCCGATTTTGTTTGGAAGAATAAAAAAGTATTTTATCTAAATGATGAAAGATCGCAGAGCCTTGAACGATACAGGGATCGCAGGGCCCTGAGCAATAGAGGGATTGGAGTGTCCTCGTGCACAAATCACAAAACAGGTTACTTACACAGGTACAGCAAGTAATTAGGAAAGCTAATAGAATGTTATCATTTATTGTGAGGGGACTAAATATAAATGTAGGGAGGTTATACTTCAGTTAGAAAAGGCACGCACCGTTGGGAGTGTATTTGGAAAACTATGTAAATTATTGGTCTCCTTAAGGAATGCCGTAAGTGTGTTGGAGGCAGTTCAGAGAATGTTTATTAGACAAGTATCGAAAATGGGTGGGTTGCCTTATGAGGAAACGTTAGATAGGCCAGGCTTATAACTGCTGAAGTTCAGAAACAATAGAGCTGATGTGATTTAAATCAAAGATTCTGAGGGATGTTGATATGTGGAGAGGATGTATCCACTTGAGGGAGAATCTAGAACTGAGTGTCACTGTTTAACATTAAGGGATCACTGATTTAAAGGAGAGTTGAGAGGAAATTTATTTTCTCACCGAGGGTCATGAGTCTTTGATGTTTCTTGGTCAAAGATGAAGGAAGCAACGTCTGAATATTTTTTAAGGCAGAGGTGGATGGATTCTGGATAAGCCAGATGGTGAGAGGTAATTGGATATAGGTAAGTATTCCAATACACTCCTGAGTTCGACATAGTGGACACAGCTGCAGTTACTGCCTTTGCTGTTTGAGTTCATGTATCCCTGGACATCGGAGTGTGTCTAGGAAAAATGAACAAATAGCAAAATTCACAGCTGACCTTGGAGGAACCTGTGTGGGAGAGCTCCCAGCACAGGAACAGATAAGTGCATAATTTTTAACGTGTAACCTTGCTGTGAGTCTATAGAGTGGGTAGACTGGTTCTTTCCTGATTATGTGTTTTATTGAAATCTGTCTCTTGATTAAATTTTAAAAATATAAACCATTAGTGTTAAGTTAGCTTGGAACAGTGTCTTGTAGCAGAACTAGACGGTGTTATTTTCTGGGTGTGTAGATTGTGAAGGAGCAGAGATGGCCTTCAACAGAGTGATATGCTCTTCCTGTCAGATATGGGTGTTTAGGGAGATCTTCCATGTTACTGATGATTATGTCTGCAGGAAGTGTCTTTGGCTGCAAATCTTATCAGATCTCATGGATCGATTGGAGCGGCAGTTAGAGGCAATGAGAAATTTACAGGCGCTTGGGGATGTGATAGATGGCAGTTATAGGAAGGAAGGAAAGCTGCAGATACAGTCAGGTAGATGGGTTAACACCAGGAAAGGTAGGAGGGGTAGGCAGGTACTGCAGGAGTCTTATGTGGTTATCCCCATCTCAAACAAGTGTGTTGTTCTAGAGAATGTAGGGGGTGATGGACTCTCAGGGGAATTTAACATGAACAGCCAAGTTTCTGGCATCGAGACTGGCTCTAATATAATGAAGGGTATGTCAGGATCCAAGCCATTGATTGTGATAGGGGACTCTCTAGTCAGAGGTACAGACAGACGTTTCTGCAGTCAGAAGCAAAAAAGCAGAATGGTGTGTTGTTTCCCTGGTGCCAGGATCAAGGATGTCTCAGAGAGGGTGCAGAATGTTCTCACAGGGGAGAGGGGCCAGCAGGTGGTCATTGTACACATTGGAACCAACGACATTGGAAGGGAAAAGGTTGAGACTCTGAAGGGAGATTACAGAGAATTAGGCAGGAATTTAAAAAGCAGGTCCTCGAGGGTAACAATATCTGGATTACTTCCAGTGCTACGAGCTAGTGAGGGTAGGAATAGGAGGATAGAGCAGATGAATGCATAGCTCAGGAGCTGGTGTATGGGAGAAGGATTCACATTTTTGGATCATTGGAATCTTTTTTGGCGCAGAAGTGACCTGTACAAGAAGGACGGATTGCACCTAAATTGGAAGGGGACTAATATACTGGCAGGGAAATTTGCTAGAACTGCTTGGGAGAATTTAAACTAGTAAGAGGTGGGGGGGGACCTCAGGGAGATAGTGAGGAAAGAGGTCAATCTGAGGCGGGTATAGCTGAGACAGAAGTGAGTCAAACAGTCAGGGCAGGCAGGGACAAGGCAGGACTAATAAATTAAACTGCATTTATTTCAATGCAAGGGGCCGAACAGGGAAGGCAGGTGGGCTCAGGGCATGGTTAGGAACATGGGACTGGGATATCATAACAATTACAGAAACATGGCTCAGGGATGGGCAGGACTGGCAGCTTAATGTTCCAGGATACAAATGCTACAGTAAGGATAGAAAGGGAGGCAAGAGAGGAGGGGCAGTGATGCTTTTGCTAAGGGATAGTATTACTGCTGTACTGAAGGAGGATATTTCTGGGAATACATCCAGGGAAGTTATTTGGGTGGAACTGAGAAATAAGGGATGATCACCTTATTGGGATTGTATTATAGACCCCCCAGTAGTCAGAGAGAAATTGAGAAACAAACTTGTAAGGAGATCTCAGTTTTCTGTAAGAGTAATAGGGTGGTTATGGTTGGGGATTTTAACTTTCCAAACATAGACTGCGACTGCCATAGTGTTAAGGGTTTAGATGGAGAGGAATTTCTTAAGTGTGCACAAGACAATTTTCTGATCCAGTATGTGGATGTACCTATGAGAGAAGGTGCAATACCTGACCTACACTTGGGAACTAAGGCAGGGCAGGTGACTAAGGTGTCAGTGGGGGCGCACTTTGGGGCCAGCGACCATAATTCTATTTGTTTTAAAACAGTGATGGAAAAGGATAGACCAGATCTAAAAGTTGAAGTTCTAAATTGGAGGAAGGCTAATTTTGACGGTATTAGGCAAGAACATTCAAAAGCTGATGGGGGCAGATGTTCGCAGGTAAAGGGACGGCTGGAAAATGGGAAGCCTTCAGAAATGAGATAACGAGAATCCAGAGAAAGTATATTCCTGTCAGGGTGAAAGGGAAGGCTGGTATGTGTAGGGAATGCTTGATGAGTAGAGAAATTGAGGTTTTTGGTTAAGAAAAAGAAGGAAGCATATGACAGATATAGTCAGGATAGATCGAGTGAATCCTTAGAAGAGTATAAAGGAAGTAGGAGTATACTTAAGAGGGAAATCAGGAGGGCAAAAAGGGGACATGAGATAGCTTTGGCAAATAGGGTTAGGGAGAATCCAAAGGGTTTTTACAAATACATTAAGGATAAAAGGGTAACTAGAGAGAGAATAGGGCCCCTCAAAGATCAGCAAGGCGGCCTTTGTGTGGAGCTACAGGAGATGGGGAGATATTAATAGAGTATTTTGCATCTGTATTTACTGTGGAAAAGGATATGGAAGATATAGACTGTGGGGAAATAGATGGTGACATCTTGAAAAATATCCATTACAAAGGAGGAAGTGCTGGATGTTTTGAAATGCATAAAAGTAGACAAATCCCCAAGACCTGATCAGGTGAACCCCAGTACTCATGGGAAGCTAGAGAAGTGATTGCTGGGCCTCTTGCTGAGATATTTGTATCATCGATAGTCACAGGTGAGGTGCTAGATGACTGGAGCTTGGCTAACGTGGTGCCACTGTTTAAGAAGGGTGGTTAGGAAATGCCAGGGAACTATAGACCGGTAAACCTGACGGTGGTGAGCAAGTTGTCGGGGGGAAACCTGAGGACAGGACGTACATGCACTTGGAAAGGTAAGGACTGATTAATGACAGTCAACATGGCTTTGTGCGGTAGAAATCATGTCTCTCAAAGTTTTTTGAAGAAGTAACAAAGAGGATTGATGTGGGCAGAGTGGTGGACGTGATCTATATGGACTTCAGTAAGGCGTTAGACAAGGTTCCCCATGGGAGACTAATTAGCAAGGTTAGATCTCATGGAATACAGGGAGAACTAGCCATTTGGATACAGAACTGGCTCAAAGGTAGAAGACAGAGGGTGGTGGTGGAGGGTTGTTTTTCAGACTGGAGGCCTGTGACCAGTGGGGTGCCACAAGGATCGGTGCTGGGTCCTCTACTTTTTATCATTTATATAAATGATTTGGATGTGAACATAGCAGGTATAGTTAGTAAGTTTGCAGATGACACCAAAATTGGAGGTGTAGTGGATAACGAAGAAAGTTACTTCAGATTACAACAGGATCTTGACCAGATGGGCCAATGGGTTGAGGAGTGACAGATGGAGTTTAATTCAGATAAATGTGAGGTGCTGCATTTTGGGAAAGCAAATATTAGCAGAACTTATACATTTAGTGGTAAGGTCCTGGGGAGAGGTGCTGAACAAAGAGACCTTGGAGTGCAGGTTCATAGCTCCTTGAAAGTGGAGTCACAGGTAGATGGGATAGTGAAGGCGGCGTTTGGTCAGAATATTGAGTACAGGCGTTGGGAGGTCATGTTGCGGCTGTGCAGGACATTGGTTAGGCCACTGTTGGAATATTGCATGCAATTCTGGTCTCCTTCCTAACGGAAAGATGTTGTGAAACTTGAAAGGGTTCAGAAAAGATTTACAAGGATGTTGCCAGGGTTGGAGGATCTGAGCTACAGGGAGAGGCTGAACAGGCTGGGGCTGTTTTCCCTGGAGCATCAGAGGCTGAGGGGTGATCGTATAAAGGTTTATAAAATTATGAGGGGCATGGATAGGATAAATAGACAAGTTCTTTTCCCTGGTTGTGGAGTCCAGAACTAGCGGGCATAGGATTAGGTGAGAGGGGAAAGATATAAAAGAGACCTAAGGGGCAATGTTCTCATGCAGAAGGAGGTGTGCATATGGAATGAGCTGCCAGAGGATGTGGTGGAGGCTGGTACAATTACAGCATTTAAAAGGCATTTGGATGGGTATATGAATAGGAAGGGTTTAGAGGGATATGGGCCAAATGCTGGCAAATGGGACTACAGTAGGTTAGGATATCTGGTCAGCATGGATGAGTTGGACTGAATGGTCTGTTTCCATGCTATACATCTCTATGACATACATTACATACAGTGTAGTGGTGTCCATCCAATATCATTACTACACTGATCTATACTGAGCAGCTTATACTGACCACTATTACATGATAGATGGTAATTTTGAATGTTGTACAAAGTTTGGAATTTATTTGGATGCTGGCCTTATTAAACCTGTTTATCATTACTGTTGTCATAATCAGTATAAAATCCACATGTCGAAGACAGTGGCGTCATGGGGTGGAATTTATTGTCAGGGTTTGGGATGGTTTTCTTTTGGCCATGGAAAAGACAGTGCGAGTTTTCTCGTGGGTTAGAAAGCAAATCAACACAATGTCATAAATACCAGAGTGGACCTGATGGAAATGCAGGTTTGAGGGTTGGCCAATACCTAGTTGGCTAATCACAGTCACTGTGGTTGTTGGGATTTACTTTGGCCCTTATTGAAGGATGCAGATTAGATAATCAGCAAGACCAGGGCCATGTCTATCATGATCATGGTTCAAATGTGACAAATGATTAAGATACAGCAGGATGTAACTG
Organism: Chiloscyllium punctatum; assembly: GCF_047496795.1. NCBI lineage: Eukaryota > Metazoa > Chordata > Chondrichthyes > Orectolobiformes > Hemiscylliidae > Chiloscyllium > Chiloscyllium punctatum. Next base: position 94,763,500 of record NC_092757.1, on the reverse strand, counting down.
AAACTATAGCCTAAAATCAGAGCCTTCACAGGATCAGGCAATGAGAGGGAGGTGAAAAGAGACAGATCGCCAGACATCATGATTATTTCATCTCAAATTTAAAGATTTGTATTTGCAGATGCATTCTATTTTGTTCAAAAATCACACAAGCCATAGGGAGTCAATGTGACATTTTGTAAATTCCTACTTTGGAAATAAAACCAGTCTGAGTCAAGGTTGGGATATAGACAGACTCGAACCTCACACCTTTAATGCATTGTCTGAGCTGAATGGTCCCATTTTTTTATCCACTGATAAAACCTTAAGTTATCTTGGGACTGTGACTTGAAAAAAATTCTGGGATTTACATATGGATCAATCGGGGCCTGCATTTCCCATTCGAAGCGATTAAAGATCGAGGTTTGTTCAATACATCGTATCAGTTGTATAAGATTTTCACCTTTTACTATAAATTCTGTGTCCTATGTAACTGCCCCACTGACTACCTGACGAAGGAGCAGTGCTCCAAAAGTGTGTTCTTCTAAATAAACCTGTTAGACTATAACCTGGTGTTGTGAGATTTTTAACTTTACTCATGACGCAGTAGACTGAATGAACTGGGTTGAATTTGTCTGCTTTTTGTGTACGGGATATACCTGGGCAATTTTCTACAAAGGTAGGCAGATGCCAGTGTTGTAATTGTACTGGAAGAGCTTGTCTAAGTGAACGGCAAGTTCTGGAGCACAAATAATCAGTACTATTGCTGGAATATAGTCAGGGCCCATAGCATTTTTCAGTATCCCATGCCACCAAAATGTTTCTTGATGTCCGGTGGAGTGAATTGAATTGGCTGAAGACCGATGGTTGTAATGGTGGGGGAGGCTGAGATGGATCATCCACTCGACACTTCTGGCTGAAGACTGCTGCAAATGTTTCAGCCTTATCTTTTGCAGTGATGCGCTGGGTTTAGATTAGATTAGATTAGATTAGATTACTTACAGTGTGGAAACAGGCCCTTCGGCCCAACAAGTCCATACCGCCCCGCCGAAGCGCAACCCACCCATACCCCTACATTTACCCCTTACCTAACACTACGGGCAATTTAGGATGGCCAATTCACCTGACCTGCACATCTTTGGACTATGGGAGGAAACCGGAGCACCCGGAGGAAACCCACGCAGACACGGGGAGAACGTGCAAACTCCACACAGTCAGTCACCTGAGGTGGGAATTGAACCCGGGTCTCTGGCGCTGTGAGGCAGCAGTGCTAACTACTGTGCCACCGTGCCGCCCTTCCATCATTGAGGGTGGGGATATTTATGGAGCCTCCTTGTCCAATGAGTAGTTTAATTGTCCATAATATCATTCACTGGCAGTCCCTCCCAGACGAGGATGACTCTGGTGCACTCTCAGGGAGGGTCTGTAAGTGCCTGTACAGACCGATGGGGCTACCACAGGCTCTGTTTACACTTGGGGCAGAAGGTGCTGATCATGGGAACGGCTGGGTGTGATGTTGGTCTGGCAGAACACTCCTTTCCTGGTTTTCACCTGGCTCCCAATTTTCCCCAACGCCAAGTCTCGAGGTACTCCATGCCTTCCCAGATAATCCTACTCCATTTTGGGCAGTCTTGGGTCAGTGATTCCCAGGTGTTGATGGGAATGCCACACTTTACCAGTGAGGCCTCGAGGGTATCCCTGAAGCACTTCCTGTGTCCCCCCCCGGGGCTTACCTGCCATTTCGGAGCTGGGAGGAGAGCACCTGCTCGGGGAGTCTCATGTCGGTGATGGGGACAACATGCTCTGCTGAGTCCCTGCTGTAGACAGTCCACATCTCAGAGTCAGAGAAGAGGGAAGTTTAACTGTCCACCACCATTATCACTATCTAGAAGGCACATGGGAACACCACCTACAAGTTCCCCTCCAAGCCAGTCATCATCCTGACTTGGAAATATATTGCTGTATCTTCATTGTCACTGGGTTAAACCCCTGGACCTCCCTTCCTAATAGCTATTTACCCATGGTCTCTGCGGTGTAAGTACCTTCTGCAAGTGATGAAAGAAAAAAAGAATCCAATTATGCCAAACATTCAGCGTTTCGCGAGGCAGGCATTTGAGATCAAGTCCTGAACTTTCTGGTACAGCTCAGATGAAGGAGTGCAGCTGGGATCTGGTCCAAATCCCAGCCTCACAGGCGTGGAATGTGTCCTATCTGCTTTTTCCATCAGCTGCTCAAAGTGACTCACTTTCTCACACTGACCAGGGGCCAAGTTCACAATCAGAAGACCAGAAATAGCCCACATCTGGAGCAATGAGCCACCCAGGTTACCCTGACTGGACAGGACAGCAGAGGGGCTGGGTCAGAAGAGAAAGCACTTGCACTACCACATTCAGGATGATGTTTTATTGGATGTGAAGTACTTTTTAAAGTGTGGCTACTGTCAATTTAGTCACCGTAAGCTGCGACTAACAGCAAGGTGGTCATGACCAATTGTCTGTTTCACTGATTTTGTTGAGGATGAACATTAGACTCGAGGAAATTCCCTGCTGCTTGTCCAGTAGTATCCCATTGTATCCCAGGATCTTTCATGGACACCTGAGTCGGCAAACTGTACTTTGATTTAACATTTTGTCTGAAAGATGATGTCACCAACTGTGCAGCAGCTATAATGTAACGAGAATACTGGGAGTGTGAGAGAGAAATTGTTTTGCACATAAAATGGAAAGAATGTTCCAACTGATGTCTGCCAGAATAGGAATACAAATGTTTAAAAATAAAATAATGAAGCATAATTGGCGCAGTCAGACCCTGCCAATTTGTTTTTTACACCAGTCTCGGAGACTGTGGATCCTAGGTTTTGTGCAAATTCTTTCCTAGCTCTTTTCACTTCAGTATGATGCAGGCCACTCACTACAGCTGCCTTTCGAATAGTTTCACAGGACGTGGATATCATTGACTAGGCCAGCACCTACAGGCCATCCCTAACAGACAAGCATGTTGTTGTGGGTGTGGAGTCACAGGTAGGCTGATCAGGGAAAGACAGCAGATTTCCTTTCCCTAAAACAGCATTAGTAAAGTAGCTTTTTCTTGTAACAACAATCAACAAGGGTAATATATTTACCATTAGGCTAGCTTTTAAATCAGATTTTAAAAAATATAAATCTAATTTCATTTTCTGGCATCATGAACCCATGTCTCCAGAACCTGTGCCCTTAGATTATTAATCCAGTAACATTAACACTGCACTACCGCCTCGCCAACTACAGAAGTTAGATATTCAAATGTTCCAGCCTGCACACCGCCACACGCCTGTACGTTCCAGCCCACACACCGTCACACGCCTGTACGTTCCAGCCTGCACACCGCCACACGCCTGTACGCTATAGCCCGCACACCGCCACATGCCTGTATGTTCCAGCCCACACACCGTCACACGCCTGTACGTTCCAGCCTGCACACCGCCACACGCCTGTACATTCCAGCCTGCATACCTTCACACGTCTGCATGTTATAACCCGGACACCGCCACACGCCTGAATGTTATAGCCTGCACACCGCCACACGCCTGTACATTCCAGCCTGCACACCGTCACACGCCTGTACATTCCAGCCTGCACACTGCCACACGCCTGTACATTCAGCCTGCACACCGCCACATGCCTGTATGTTATAGCCTGCAGACCGCCACATGCCTGTATGTTCCACCCTGCAGACCGCCACACGCCTGTACGTTCCACCCTGCAGACCGCCACACGCCTGTACGTTCCAGCCTGCACACCGCCACACGCCTGTACGTTCCAGCCCGCACACCGTCACACGCCTGTACGTTCCAGCCTGCACACCGCCACACGCCTGTACGTTCCAGCCCGCACACCGTCACACGCCTGTACGTTTCAGCCTGCATACCGCCACACGCCTGTACGTTCCAGCCTGCACACCGCCACACGCCTGTACGTTCCAGCCCGCACACCGTCACACGCCTGTACGTTCCAGCCCGCACACCGTCACATGCCTGTATGTTCCAGCCTGCATACCGCCACACACCTGCACGTTCCAGTCCGCACACCGCCACACACCTGCACGTTCCAGCCTGCACACCGCCACACGCCTGTACGTTCCAGCCCGCACACCGTCACACGCCTGTACGTTCCAGCCTGCACACCGCCACACGCCTGTACGTTCCAGCCCGCACACCGTCACACGCCTGTACGTTTCAGCCTGCATACCGCCACACGCCTGTACGTTCCAGCCTGCACACCGCCACACGCCTGTACGTTCCAGCCCGCACACCGTCACACGCCTGTACGTTCCAGCCCGCACACCGTCACATGCCTGTATGTTCCAGCCTGCATACCGCCACACGCCTGTACGTTGCAGCCTGCACACTATTGCACATCTACGTATTGCAGTCTGCCTGCTAGTCACACAACTTCAACAATACTTTGATGCATTTAATAATGCACTGGAGACAAGTTGTGGCCCAATGGTTTAAATATAAACTATTATTTCGATTTCCAAAGAAAGGCAGTGGAACCATCTTCTGTGGATTTACTGAATCAAACAGAATTATATTAATACAGCATTTAATCACATCTCCGAGACTCCGAAGAGAATCCCATCAACTAATTATTTTATAACGCAGTCAGTGTTTGTGTGTAAATAAACTAATTATCAGAGGTGACTCAGGTAATGCAACAATATGTTGGCTGATGGGAGTCAGAATCTTCTATTCACTGCATTGATTCCAAAATGCAGACCCCAACCATCAGGTAAAGGTTAGAGTCATCCCGGAGCCCAGACAAGAGAATCCAGGTGCCTCAGGAGATCCACATACCACATGTACTCCTGCCTCCCAGCATCCCAAGTAAAGAAACAGCTTGCATTTCTGTTACAACCTTCACTACCTGAACACATCCCAAACTAGAAGTCTACAGCACAGAAAGTGACCCTTTGGCCCATCGAGTCTGTGCTGGTCAGAAACTGCTGTTCTTCAAGAGAAAAACACAGATTCTGTTACATTCACGTAAAGATAGACTGGACATCGATTTAAAATCTCATTCAAAAATCAGCAGCTCTGACAGTGCAACACTTGCTTGGCACGGACCTGCCAACAGTGCAGCACTCCCTCAGCAATAATACTTTGACAGTGCAGAGTTCCCTCAGTACCTCACCGTGATCTATGGGCTTTCCCAATAAAATTGAGAAGCCAGCATGTCCTGCAGTGTGTAGTCTTGGGGATTCTGATAAGTCCATTACGTGTCCTATGTAATTAGTTCAGTCCATGAATGTGTGATAGTAGTTAAAGTCTGTGCTGTGTTCAACCTGAATAGACCATCCAGGAGAGGCAATTACACGATGCTGCACAGGCAGGTAGGCAGTCAGGAGCCTTCATACTCCGAGTCAGAGTCAATCATGGCCAATAGAAAGCAGCAATCCGAAGCTAATATCACTGTCAGATCTGGAATGCAAGGCTGGATAAGCTGAGATTCAGAGAGAGGGTGCAAGGTCAGAGGCCAGTGCAAGAGATAGGCCAAGATAGCAACATCTCAATTTCACAGATACTGTGCTTCCCCCAGAAATTAAACCAAGAAAGAACTTTTAAATCCCATCGCAAACATTCTTCATACAGATGGGAAAATGATCAATGGTCATTTAATATAATCCAAAAATAATGAGGAACATCACAAGCCGAGTCATCACTGAGCATAGAACGCTGGAGGCACCGGCTCACTGGTGGACAATGGCCCTCAATGCCAGGCTGATTGGGCACAGATCGACAGACAATGGTTCTCTCATGCCCAATGCAAATGATGTCTCCCACTCCCAAACAAAACACCAGCAGAATAAATCTATAGCAATCAGTCCTGTGGTCTTGTGATGGCTGCAGCACACAAAACAATAACCATTCTATCAGCCATCAGCGAATAGGAATGGATTTACAGAGTGACACAAACAGCATGAACGGAGTTGCTCCACATCAACCCAGCAACTAAATGTATTGTAAAAGAATGATTTGCATTTCTATAGCGCCTTTCACAGTCTCAGGACATCCCAAAGCACTTTACAAGCAAAGAAGTTCTTTGACGTGTAGCCACTAATGTAATACAGGAAATTCAGCAGTGAATCAGAGAACATAACATTGCCTTAAACAGCAGAGAAAATGAATAGATGATCTGTTAAAATATTGATTCTAATTTTTCATTATCTTTAGATAGGATGTGGATGTCACTGACCAGGGAATTCTATTACCGTGAATTGAGCAATGATCTGAACCAGTTTGAGGCCAGTTTCTTGTCGACCACTTTGCTGTGGGTCTGGAGTTACATGGGCAGACTGGGTCAATATCACAGATTCCCTTCCCTGATGGACAGGTGAGTATCAATGACAATTGGCAATTGGGCCATCATTCAACAAGGTTTTTCTTCCAGACTGTATTGGCTGACTTCAATTTCACCACAGAATCCAGGTCCCTGGATCATTAGCCTGGGCTTCTGGATTGATGAGTGCAGTGATAATGCCACGACACCACCATGGGATATATATTTGTGTCAGGATATTCCCCAGAACGAAAAGACAGCTCGTCTACTTTCCTTCAAGAAGGTTCCATGGGAGTATTTCCATCCACCCCCAAGAGGGAAAGTGTGACCCAGAGGAAGATTGGCAGGAGGAGGAGCCTGGTCATCACGTCCACGCTGGAACTTAGGTTAACAACCTCAGGCCGCGCAGATCCAGAGAAAAGCCATCCTGGATTTCCCTCTACACAGATCCTGCCAGACCTGCTGAGGTTATGTTCTCTCAGGCAGTGCAGCATTCCCTCAGTATGCTCAGTCTGGATTATGTGTTCCTCTTTCTTCTCAACTTCATGACCCACGAGAGAGAGAGCTAACCGTTGAGTCTCAGCTGACATGGCAGTGAGAGGCTGGAGGGGCCGGACTGGAGTACAGTTCCCAGTTGAAAGTGACGTCACAGGCAGACAGGGCGGTGAAGGTGACGGGTTGGCACACTGACCTTCATCAGTCAGTGTTCCGAGGTGGGAGATCACATGACTGCTGTGCAAGATTCAGACAATTCTGATCACCCTGCTGTAAGAAGGATGTCGTGAAACTGGAAAGGGTTCAGAAACGATTTACAAGGATGTTACTAAGACTGCGGGCTTTGAGTTATATGGAGATGCTGGACAGGCCGGGACTGGTTTCCCTTGGAGGCTGAGGAGTGAACAAAGGACAAAGAAGAGTGACCTTTTAGAGATCTATCAAATTATGAGAGGCACAGATAAGGTCAATGACCAATGTCTTTGCCCCAAGGTTGGGGAATCCAAAACTAGAGGGCATACATTTAGGGTGAGAGGGGAAAGATTTAAAAGGGACCCAAGGGGCAACATTTTTCACACAGAGGGTGGCGCATATATGGACTGAGCTGCCAGAGGAAGAGACAGAAACAGGTACAATTATAGCATGTAAAAGACATTTGGAGAGGTACATCTACAGGCAATGTTTAGAGGGATATGGGCCAAATACAGGTAGTTGGGACCAGCTCAGTTTAGGAAACATGGTCAGCCCGGACACTTTACGCTAAAGGGCCTGTTTCTGTGCTGTATGACGCTGAGTCCAAACAGCAGTCAAAATGTCCTGGACAGTGCAGCTTCTAACAGCTGCCTGTAATATATCCCAGGGCACAAACTATTCTTGATACAATGACCAGCAGCAGGCTGGGAAACAACCCAACCCTGACTGGGGAAAGCGATCCTTCAGATCCACACAGAGGCCTAAGAATAGCTCAAACCAAGAAGCCAAAATCAATGTGCACTGCATGGAGTTTGGCCAGTCATCTTGGGTCTATTAAATTCAGGCTCAGATCTGATGTTCTCTGCAGGAGTTATTCCACATTCAGGATGTGATACAACTCAGAGCCCGAAAGATTAGGGATTCACACAAACCTCCCAAAGTCCTCCATGTAAAAATGGGAAAGCAGTGTGACGTTCAAGAGGATTGATGGACTCAGATGATAGAAGCGAAGAAGTGGGTCTGGGTGAGGGGCAATCAATCAGACTGACCAATGGGACAACGGTCTATGCTGTGGGAGGTGGGCACTGTCAGGTATGAGAGGCTGCTCATTCTCCAAGCACTAACATTTCCCCCAACCACCATCCGCACTGGTCCAATGGAAATAGCAGACATCCGTTCCCGCACTCTCGCAATTCCAGTCCCTGGAGTGGGACTTGAACCCATGATCCCCCAGAAGTAGGAGAATGCTAATCCCTGAGCCACAACTGACACTCAACTCAACAGGTCAGAGTGACAAAGCTCCTGGCAAACTATTGTTTAAGCAACAGTGAAGTATCAAATCAGATCCCAGATATATTCAGCACAGAAATAGATAGAATTTTAATTAGGAAGGGAATCAAGGGTTAGGGAAATAAGGCAGGAGACTGGAGTGGAGGATGAACAGAGCAGCCATGATCTCATCAAATGATGGGGCAGACTAAACAGGCTGAGCGGCCTAACACAACTCCTACGTCTTCTGGTCAGAGGATGATTCTGGTCCAAAATGACACAGATTCCACGAATATGTTAAGAGCAGGAGAGTTCTCCTTGATGTTGGCCATTATTGATCCCCCAGTCAACACCACTATGACCGATTATCGGTTTATTACTGCATGGTTGGTTTGAGATCCTGACGTTACGCATTGGCTGATGTCTTTCTGACATTACCACTATGAGTACACTTCAAATCCCTTCACCGACTGTAAAATGCTTCTAGATATCCTAAGGTGATGAAAGGTGCTATATAAATGCAGGGACTGTTCACTCCACGATTCTCTCATCAACTCCACATGCCCCACCAACTTCTCCACCACACCTGGTACCGTTCCCTGCAACCACAAGAGGTGCAACACCTGCCCCTTCACCTCCCCTCGTCTCCGTCCAAGGCCCCAAACAATTCTTCCAGATTCGACAGAGAGTCACCTGCACTTCATCCAACCTGATCTATTGTATTTATTGCTCCCAAGATGGCCTCCTGTACATCAGGGAGACCAAATGCAGACTCGCAGAGTATCTACACTCTGCACACATCAACCAATCTAACCTTCTGGTTGCCATCCATTTTAATTCCCCCTCCCACTCCCCAGTGACATGTCCAACCTTGGCCTCCTCCACTGTCAGAATGAAAGCAAACAGAAACTGAAGGAACACCATCTGATATTTCACCTGGAGAGTTTACAGCCCAATGGCCAACTTCCCCTCCCTTTGCCCCCAGTCTTATCCCATGTTCAGCCCCAAGCCCCTCCTCTCCTAACCTCTCCATCTTCCTACTCACCTACTTGCTCCACCTTTCCCACTGACCAATCACAATCACCCGTGCCTGCATTTACCTCTCACCGTCCCACCGACCCTTACCCCAGTCCCAACCCCTTCCCTCCGTTTATCTCTGGGCTCCCCCCTCCCCAGTCTTGTTGAAGGGTTTCAGCCTGAAAAGTTGTCTTTCCTGCTCCCTGGATGCCGTGCTCTTCCAGCTTCGCATCTATTGACTCTGTCTAAATGCACGCTCTTTTCTTCCTACATCACAGGACAGCATTTTGATTGCGCGCTGCTGGAATTCATTGCAAACATCTTGTGGGTCCTGCACTTTCTAATTAACTGCTCAACAAATTACAGTCATCACCCTTCAAGAATTGAAGATTAATTACCAGTAAACTGCTGAGGGGAACATCAAGTAATAAAATCTAATCTAAAAATATCACTTCCTCTGAAATTCTATTTATTTATATGGTTTTCAAAATATTGAAGATGGTGGGAAAAGGCGGTTTGACAGCCAGAAGGGAAAAACCAGTAAACCCAGCAAATGACACATACTGGTCTGACCGGCCTCTTATATTTCAAAATGGAGTTCTAGTAGGATCAGTATTTCCCAGTTTTCCTGCTTTTCCTTCATTTGATGACAATCAAGGATTGTTCAGTTGAGAAAGGGGGATGGCCTTTCCCATATCTGGGAAGATGGCTTGTGAAAGAATGGTCAGACTGACTGAGCAGTGGTGAGGACATGGGAGCAGGTATCAGTCATACGGACAGGAAAAAGGCCCTTTGGCAGCTGGAGGTCACGTCTGGGCAGCTGGAGGTCACTTGATAAATTCCAGAAATATGTCCATGCAGAGTTGGGCACCTCCTATGGAGCAGGCAGTACACATATGTGCAGGAACTCTGCTCTCATCTCCATCAATGAAGGAAGACAGGGAAACTGGGAGCGAAATCAGTGCCTGGATTTTAACCACTTCCCTTTGTCTGTTCATCCTGGGTTTCTCAGAATAACCAGGAGATACACCTGTCTTTCCAAGAAACTCTGGGATGCTCTAAGATGAAGGGCTCAATACTCTACTCCTGCAGTTAGAACATCAGGTATTTTTCTGCAGAAACAGGAATGCAATGTTTGAAGGAAGGCTCTGATTACACAATGTTGCTGTACTGAACTGCACTGTACTGAATTATTAACTCACAGCTTATATTTCAGTCCAAACGGAATGTGGGCAAATGTTCATCCGTTTGAATTACACGTCGCATTCCAAGATAATGTCTTGCAAATCTCACTATGCCTTGCGCCTCCTCTGTCTTGTGCATGTCACCAGTCTCCAGGATCTTATCAAACGGGCAACACAAGTAGAAAGTATCATCAGACTATTCAACTGTGGAGTGTTTCACGACTGAAGTCACCTCCCCCTCCTACCACCCCCCCACCCCCACCCCCAAGCCTTGGTCCAGGCTCTGACCATCACCCCACTGGCTAACAATGGTGATTGTGATTTTCCCTCATTCTCAGAAATTAGATTTGGGATCCACTGCCACACCCTTTGGCCAGATTTCAAAACTTAACCCACTGACTCCAGGCCTCAAGTGAACAGCCTCCGGCAGCTCCTTCTCAGAGGTTTGGACATGTTACTATAAACAAAAAGTCAGGACAGCAACTCAAGTAGAAACAAGTTTCCTTTTATGGAAACATTTGTGAAGTTCTCCCTCTGTGACTTAAAAGAAATATTTTAATATTTGGAGGAGTTGGTTTGAGGAAAAGTGCAGAAATTTCAGCTATTAACAGAATATAACATTTTAATACTTTACTCAGATGGCTGAAGTTAGCACAGCGTAAATGCAATTTATCCCCCCTCTCTCCCCCCCAACACCCCATCCCACAGAGCAGGATTTTTTTTCCCTCTCCCACACACGGCACAGTTAGTAGGATGGGGAATCCATATAAGGAAGAGTTGAACAGTCACAAGAGGGCTGTGTGCAACGATCAGGTCAAGACTACAGACAACGTGGTCTCCAGGAACCAACCCCATCCTCCCTGCAAACACAGCCACTGGAAATCAGCCTCACACACATCAGCCCCTCTCTAAACCACCGCCTTCAATACCGACACACACAGCATATGGCTCATTTCATCAACTCTCCCTGTACAATTCAACAAACTGTAAAAGCAAGTTTGACACAACAACAGCATGCATTTACATAGCACCCTTAAACACAGCATCCCACAAAGTGACAGCAAGATAAAGGGGGACCTTATGGAAAAAGTGACAAAAAGCAAAAGGTGGAAGAGGACAGAAGTTGGAGGTGGGGGTGGGGGTGGGGGGGTGAGGAGGATGGAGGGGGTGAAGGTAAAGGGGTAGCTTGCCAAAGAGAGCAGGTGTTTGAAGGTGAAGGAGGTGGAAAGTAGTGTTGGTCGTGGGGGGGGAGAAGGGTGGAATGTGGGCAGGGGGAAGAAGGTGGGAGTGGTAGGGAGGTAGGTGGGGGGTGGGAAGGGAGGAAGGTGGGGGAGGAGGGAGAAAGGTGGGGGGGGGGAGGGAGAAAGGTGGGGGGGGAGGGAGAAAGGTGGGGGGGGAGGGAGAAAGGTGGGGGGGGGAGGGAGAAAGGTGGGGGGGGAGGGAGAAAGGTGGGGGGGGAGGGAGAAAGGTGGGGGGGGGAGGGAGAAAGGTGGGGGGGGAGGGAGAAAGGTGGGGGGGGGAGGGAGGGAGGAAGGTGGGGTGAAGGGAGGGAGGAAGGTGGGGGGGAGGGAGAAAGGTGAGGGGCGAGGGAGGAAGGTGAGGGGCGAGGGAGGAAGGTGAGGGGCGGGAGGGAGGAAGGTGAGGGGCGGGAGGGAGGAAGGTGAGGGGCGGGAGGGAGGTGGGGGGGGAGGGAGAAAGGTGGGGGGGAGGGAGGAAGGTGGGGGGGAGGGAGGAAGGTGGGGGGGAGGGAGGAAGGTGGGGGGAAGGGAGGAAGGTGGGGGGAAGGGAGGAAGGTGGGGGGGAAGGGAGGAAGGTGGGGGGGAAGGGAGGAAGGTGGGGGGGAGGGATAAAGGTGGGGGGGAGGGAGAAAGGTGGGGGGGAGGAGGAAGGTGGGGGGAAGGGAGGAAGGTGGGGGGAAGGGAGGAAGGTGGGGGGAAGGGAGGAAGGTGGGGGGAAGGGAGGAAGGTGGGGGGAAGGGAGGAAGGTGGGGGGGAGGGAGAAAGGTGGGGGGGAGGGAGAAAGGTGGGGGGGAGGAGGAAGGTGGGGGGGAGGGAGAAAGGTGGGGGGGAGGGAGAAAGGTGGGGGGGAGGGAGAAAGGTGGGGGGGAGGAGGAAGGTGGGGGGAAGGGAGGAAGGTGGGGGGAAGGGAGGAAGGTGGGGGGAAGGGAGGAAGGTGGGGGGGAGGGAGGAAGGTGGGGGGGAGGGAGGAAGGTGGGGGGGAGGGAGAAAGGTGGGGGGGAGGGAGAAAGGTGGGGGGGAGGGAGAAAGGTGGGGGGGAGGAGGAAGGTGGGGGGGAGGGAGAAAGGTGGGGGGGAGGGAGAAAGGTGGGGGGGAGGAGGAAGGTGGGGGGAAGGGAGGAAGGTGGGGGGAAGGGAGGAAGGTGGGGGGGAAGGGAGGAAGGTGGGGGGGAGGGAGAAAGGTGGGGGGGAGGGAGAAAGGTGGGGGGGGGAGGGAGAAAGGTGGGGGGGGAGGGAGAAAGGTGGGGGGGGAGGGAGAAAGGTGGGGGGGGGAAGGGAGGAAGGTGGGGGGAAGGGAGGAAGGTGGGGGGAAGGGAGGAAGGTGGGGGGAAGGGAGGAAGGTGGGGGGGAGGGAGAAAGGTGGGGGGGAGGGAGAAAGGTGTGGGGGAGGAGAAAGGTGGGGGGAGGGAGAAAAGTGGGGGGGAGAGAGAAAGGTGGGGGAGGAAGGGAGGGAGGAAGGTGGGGGGGGAGGGAGGAAGGTGGGGGGTGAGGGAGGAAGGTGAGGGGTGAGGGAGGAAGGTGAGGGGTGAGGGAGGAAGGTGAGGGGAGGGAGGAAGGTGGGAGGGGAGGGAGAAAGGTGGGAGGGGAGGGAGAAAGGTTGGGGGGGAAGGGAGGAAGGTGGGGGGGGGGGAGGGAAGGGAGGAAGGTGGGAGGGGAGGAAGGTGGGGGGGGGGAGGTGGGGCGGCGGGGGGGGGGGGGGATGGTAAGGGGACAAACTGAATTTGCTTGTGGTCTTAACTCCACTTTCCTGCCTGGCTTTCTGAACACATAATTTTGACTCATTTGTAAATCCAAAACCAAACTCAGCCTCAGCAGTTTGCTGAGTTACTGAAGCCCAAGCGTTTAGACTCCAAGAAAAAATAAGTTTCTCTCCATCTTTACTTTAAATGGGAGACTTCTTACTTTGAAAGTTATCTCCTAGATCCAACCTCTGTCATGAAAAGAGGGCTCCTCTGGAGAACTGCTATGTAGCCCCTCAAACTTTGGAAATGTAACAGGTTTTGAAGAAGGGAGAGGTGGAAAGTGTGCGTGTTCTCTCAGCCTTTTCCCAAAAGGCAGCCCCAGTCATAAAATGTAGAACAGTACAGCACAGTACAGGCCCTTCGGCCCTCGATGTTGTGCCAACCTATTATCTTACTTCAAGATCAGACTAACCTACATACCCTTCATTGTACTATCGTCCATGTGCCAATCCAAGAGTCACTTAACTGTCCCTAATGTCTCTGCTGGCAGTGGATTCCACACTCTGTGTAATGATTAGATTAGATTATATTACATTACAGTGTGGAAACAGGCCCTTCGGCCCAACAAGTCCACACCAACCCGCCGAAGCGCAACCCACCCAGACCCATTCCCCTACATTTACCCCTTCATCTAACACTACGGACAAGTTAGCACGTGCACATTTTTGGATTGTGGGAGGAAACCCGGGCACCCGGAGGAAACCCACGCAGACACAGGGAGAATGTGCAAACTCCACACAGTCAGTCGCCTGAGGCGGGAATTGAACCCGGGTCTCTGGCGCTGTGAGGCAGCAGCACTAACCACTGTGCCACTGTGCCGCCCATAACCTGGTGTCACATGATTTTTTTTACTTTGTCCACACTCAGTCCAACACTGGCAACCTCCACATCTTAACTCCCATTTGTTTTCCAAATGGCATTGTCTTTAGTGACTGCAAATGTTTTAACTTCCTCCCTTCCTTTTGCCACTTGATTTTCTGCTGTTATTCGGATGCTCTGTATCTTACACACACAAAATACTTGCTCAAACAAAAAGGGCGGGTGTGGATGATGGGTAAGTGAAGGATAGACTGTGTCATTCAGATTCTGGATTAGTGGTGTTGGAAGAGCACAGCAGTTCAGGCAGTATCCAAACAGCAGTAAAATCGACATTTCGGGCAAAAGACCCTAGTCTTCCCTGAAAAAGAATCAGATATTTTGGAAATGTAAATATATTTTTCTGAAAGTTAATTCACCCATTCCAAACTTTCTGTCATGATGTTTGTTTTGTAAAATTGAGGTATGAAGCAGAAATATTTAACGGTGAATAATCTGTTCCACATTTTAGTAAAGTGGTGATTGGGTGAATTCCAGTGAATGAGATGACTTGTGACCGGGTTATTATTCATACTCACAGCCGAGCAGAGATGGAAAAAAAAAGAGAACACAATTTCTAAGAGTTCTGTTAACAGGAACTCCATCAAACCATAAAAACTCAACAAAGATTCAAATTTTTCTTTGGTTAATATTTTAAGACTGTTTTTTTCCCCAAAATTTAGGCACTAATTATTATTAACGGGCCAAGCCAACGTAAATTGGACACTTTCAATATCACATGATGAGCTGGGATTCCACAACGTTTTTGCCTTAAACTTGAAGATGCTTTTGAGATTAACCCTTACACTCTCAATACAGTCTAATGCATAAAATTTACCTTTATATTCAGATTACTGCCACTATATAGAATACGATAATCGTAGAAAAAAAATGTTATATTAGGTTTTCCATTCAAATGCACAGACTAACCCGGAATCATACAATAGACAGGTGGGTGATCCCAGCTGATGGCAATGCTGGACAAGTCAGATCCTACAGTGAAACCTGGCTCATTAAATTAGAAGTTTTATTTTTATAATTTGGTCACTGTGGCAGCCAATCACTGAACATATTTGCAAAAGTCATCAATGTACTTTAACAAAAATGGCACAGTGGTTAGCACTGCTCACAACGCAAGGGACCCGGGTTTGATTCCAGCCTCGGGCTGTGTGGAGTTTGCACATTCTCCCCGGGTCTGCGTGGGTTTCCTCTGGGTGGTCCGGTTTCCTCCCACAGTCCAAAGATATGCAGGTCAGGGGAACTGGCCATACTAAATTGCCCATTGTGTTAGAGGGAAATGGGTCTGTGTGTTTTATTTTTTGGAGGGTCGTATAGACTTATTGGGCTGAAGGGCCGGTTTCTACACTGTAGGGAATCTATATAATAAACTTGTGTTTATTTTTTAGATTAAGGGGCAATAAAAGCCATAGGTGGTGTTCTGGAAGGATTTTATCATAAATAGCAGTAGAAAGATAGATTTAGCCATGTTCCCAGCAATATCATTTACAGATACTCAACCCCAGTGAAGTATCACTCCAATCTTCACTTGAAAGTTTCTTAGACAACTGAAGAGGTCTCATGTGTTTCCTTTTGGCAAATTTCTGTCCGTTCACCAGATATTGCTCTTCGCTTTACTATGTCTCCGGAAGATACAGGTCAACTGACTGACCTTTCTTCACCAATCTCTAGGAAACGCTCAGAGATTTTTCCAAACCTGCCCACTTGAACTACTAAAATATCAGAGGACTTCTTTCCAGTTCTGATGGCCTGGAGACTGCCAAAACTAAAAACTGTCCTTATATTGATATGGGTTTTTAATTTTTCTGAACTGAATCTACTTGCTATAGGATGTAAAAGTATACGAAGCATAATTTGCCATTTCTATGTCCAAGTCACTAACCTATATCCTGTTCTATCCTTTCACATCGTCGACACTATTAGCAACTCCACCAATCTTCATGGCATCTGAAACTTCCTAATCAGGTCACCTATATTTTCTCCCACATCATTTATATATACTATAAACAACAAAGACCTAAGACTGATCCTTGTGGAACACCACTAGGTACTGGTCCCCATTTTGAAAAAAACCCTTCCACTGTCTTCTATGACCAAGCCAGTTTTGTATCCATCCAGCTAGCCCACCCCAAATCCCATGTGATTTTTGTACCAATCTGCCAGGTGGGACTTTATCAAATGCCTTACTAAAGCCCATATAAACTACATCCACAGCCTTGGATGAGGTAAAATAGTAACTGGAAAAAAATTACGTTCACAGCTAACCACCTGAGAATCGTATAATAGTACAACTATTTAGCCTATCAGGTCTATGCTGGGTCTGTGAGTTATTGAATTAGAATAACTCTCCCTACTGTTTTCCCATGATCCTATGAATTTCTCCATTTCAATATTTACACATTCCTGTTCTGAAAGTTACTATTGAAGCTGCTTCCAATGGTCTTTCTGGCTGTGCATTCTACAGTTGGATCTCTAACTTTCCCCACCTCACATTCCTTGGTACTCAATCTCAGTTTCTCAATTAAATAAAAAAAGATTTTAAAAATCCTTTTAAAAAAGATTTAAGATAATAGTTAAAGCTAAAGCTCCAATGTTCGAAAGAGAGGAAAACGTTCAGATAATTAAGTGTTGACACAATAGATAAAGGACAAACCACTGACAGACTCCATCATGTAAAATAAATTATATCTGATTTACAATAGCTGAATGTTTACCTTTGCAAATCACAGAATAAAAGGAGTCTACAAAAAACAGACTTGTTAAAGAGTCAGCAATTTACAATGAAACTTAGAACTGGAATCCCCAAAATGGTTTCAAAGTGTTGCGTGCAATTTCAAAGATTATAATCAAAATCATCTTTAATGCAATTCCCCTGCTCAAAAAAAATCTAACCTCAGGTCATCTAATGAGACCCCTGTTAGCAGAAAGCAGCACATAGGGCACTACCATCGCATCCCCAGTTTATGTACACTTTGCACCTGCCTCTGCCCCCTTCCTAAAAACACACACACAATCATCATTAATCAGACAAACAAACAAGCTACAATCAGAGCAGAACCAAACTGTGGCCATCAGACTTTCATTCTAAATCATCAGGATAGAACAGAAGGTTCAGGTTAGAATAATGAACTAGGTGCAGCTTTGCAATGGCATTGAAAAACACAGACTAACACCCTGCTTTCCTGCAGGCACTGGGGAAAACAGCTCAGCCCATACAGCACAGACTTAATCAGTTCCAGCACATTCTTCCTGTTCTCTAAAGTTTGAGCTTGATGTTAGTGAGCAACACACAGTGGATTGGAATGTTCTCTCTGGAAGCAATCATCGACTGCTTCCTTTCTGGCTCGACAAGACCATTAGCACAGACTAGGGAGAGACTCTACACACAAGTCATTGTCGTGTCAATAAAGCTCCCTCTACACTGTCCCCCCATCAACACTACCAGGACAGGGACAGCTTGGGCTGGATACAGAGTAAGGCTCCCTCTACACTGTCCCCTATCAAAAAACCCCAGTACAGGGGCAGCATGGTTTAGATACAGAGTAAAGCTCCCTCAACACACTGCCCCCTGTCAAACACTCCCAGGACAGAGACAGCACAGGGTTAGGTACAGAGTAAAGTTCCCTCTACATTATTATAACACAATGTCATGACTATTCCTATTCTACTTCAATCAAATTTTACTTCAATTTTTAATAACCAAGACCTTTGTGGACTAAACTGCTTTTTCATAAAGGACCTTTACAGACAAAATGGCTGCATGATCATCTGATCACAGACTAAGGTAAATTTTGGTAAATTAGTATGAGATATACAAAATCTGCTTGCAATGAAATTATCATTTCCTCCAAAGACAGCACACTAGATTACTAAAGCAGCATCAGCAAATTTACATTTTGATTCAGTTAGACTTGCATAAGTTTGTATTGGAAATTAAAAGGTTGGTCTACGGAGAGTTCAGTTTGGAAAGACAGGAGGAGTAGACTCATGAATATACACATGAGCCACATTTCAGAGGCTTGCTTGGTGTAATGGGTTTATAAGCTGGAACTCCTCTCTCTGGAGATGTCAGGATGATGAAGGCAGCATTTCATAGATTATGTTGCGGTTGTACAGGATGTTGGTGAGGCTACTTTTAGAATACTGCATACAGTTCTGGTCTCCCTTCTACAGGAAGGATGTTGTTAAGTTTGAGAGGGTGATGAAAGGATTTACAAGGATGTTGCAGGACTGAAGAGTCTGAGCTATAGGGAGAGGATGGATAGTCTGGGTTTTTTTCCCCTGGAGCATCAGAGGCTAAGCAGTGACTTTATAGAGGTTTTATAAGGCCATGACAGGCATGGATAGGATTAACAGACAAAGTCTTTTCTGGGTGGGGGAGGTCCAAAACTAGAAGGCATAGGCTTAAGGAGAGGGAGGACCTGAGGGGTAACTTTTTCACACAGGGGGTGGTGCGTGTGTGGAATGAACTGCCAGAGGAAGTAAGTGATGGAGGTGGGTACACTGACATTTAAAAGACATTTGCAGGAGTATATGAATAGCAAGGGTTTAAAGGAAAGTGGGCCAAATGCTGACAAATGGGACAAGATCTGTTTGGGATGTCTGGTCAGTGTGGCGAGTTGGACTGAAGGGTCTGTTTCCGCGCACTCTATGACTCTAAGAACTTTTAAACTACCTGCTTTCCTTGTAAAACCCATTGTGCATGGTCACTAGTGCACTTTCATTATTTTTCTTGGGATTAACAGGTCGTAAAAATTCTTCTTTCTTCCACTCATGAAAACCTTAATTAACTGCATCATTTTCTAGTAAATTACATTTTCATTGAAGAGTAATAACTATCTACTAAAAAAGAAATAAATTTTTTTCTGCAATTGACTGAGAATATATTAGAGAAGGGGAGCCAATATTCCCTCTTCCACATTCAGAAGTGTTCCTAGTTTCTATTTTAAGAGTTCAATGAACCTGATATTACAAAATCCCCATTTAACAGGGCACCTTGTCTCGGTTCAGTCAAGTCTCACTCAGCTCTCTGAGCCAGCAGTTCCACATAGACACTGAGACGAGGTAGAAAAGGATATTCCTCAAGTGGATGTCTTCTGACACCGGATACTGACATGTAGCCAGACATTATTAAAATAGTTCCTAACTCAGGAAGTTAGTCACAAAAGAATGTCAAAGGGAAGATGGGACATCCTGAAAGATTAGTAACGGGAAATAATCCACAAGATTCTGTGCAGTACGGTTTCAGTGTTGGGAGTGGTGTCAGTAAAGTGGAACAGTAACTGTGTGAAATTTCCACATTATTGCGCACGTGAACTGTCAGAAGCAGCCAACAGCTCTGTGTTGTACCAGGGTGGGGTATGATACGTCGGTGGAGTTGGCAACAAGATGATGATTTTAAATGTCACACAAAAGGTATATAACGAGGTTGGCTAATGTGCCACTGTTTAAGAAGGGTGGTAAGGACAAGCCAGGGAACTATAGGCCAGTGAGCTTGACATCGCTGGTGGGCAAGTTGTTGGAGGGAATCCTGGGGGACAGGATGTACATGTATTTGGAAAGGCAAGGACTGATTAGGGATAGTCAACATGGCTTTGTGCGTGGGAAATCATGTCTCACAAACTTGATTGTGTTTTTTAAAGTAGTAACAAAGAGAACTGATATGGGCAGAGCAGTAGATGTGATCTATATGGGCTTCAGTAAGGCATTCAACAAGGTTCCCCATGGGAGACTGATTAGCAAGGTTAGATCTCATGGAATACAGGGAGAACTAGCCATTTGGATACAGAACTGGCTCGAAGGTAGAAGACAGAGTGTGGTGGTAGAGGGTTGTTTTTCAGACTGGAGGCCTGTGACCAGGAGAGTGTCATAAGGATCAGTGCTGGGTCCTGCACTTTTCATCATTTATATAAATGATTTGGATGTGAGCATAAGAGGTATAGTTAGTAAGTTTGTAGATGACACCAAAATTGGAGGTGTAGTGGACAGTGAAGAAAGTTATCTCAGATTACAACAGGATCTTGATCAGATGGGCCAATGGGCTAAGAAGTGGCAGATCGAGTTTAATTCAGATAAATGTGAGGTGCTGCATTTTGGGAAAGCAAATCAGAGCAGGACTTATACACTTAATGGTAAGGTCCTAGGGTGTGTTGCTGAACAAAGAGACCTTGGAGTGCAGGTTCACAGCTCCTTGAGGTAGAGTCGCAGGTAGACAGGATAGTGAAGAAGGTGTTTGGTATGCTTTCCTTTATTGGTCAGAGTATTGAGTACAGGAGTTGGGAGGTCATGTTGCGGCTGTACAGGACATGGGTTAGGCCTTCCTATCGGAAAGATGTTGTGAAGCTTGAAAGGGTTCAGAAAAGATTTACAAGGATGTTGCCAGGGTTGGAGGATTTGAGCTACAAGAAGAGGCTGAACAGGCTGGGGCTGTTTTCCCTGGAGCATCAGAGGCTGAGGGGTGACCTTATATAATTTTATAAAATCATGTGGAGCATGGATAGGGTAAATAGACACGGTCTTTTCCCAGAACTAGAGGGCATAGGTTTAGGGTGAGGGGGGAAAGATATAAGAAAGACCTAAGGGGCAACGTTTTCATGCAGAGGGTGGTATGTGTATGGAATGAGCTGCCAGAGGAAGTGGTGGAGGCTGGTACAATTGCAATATTTAAAAGGCATCTGGATGGATATATGAATAGGAAGGGTTTGGAGGATATGGGCCGGGTGCTGGCAGGTGGGACTAGATTGGGTTGGGATATCTGGTCGGTATGGATGGGTCGAACCGAAGGG
Organism: Chiloscyllium punctatum; assembly: GCF_047496795.1. Classification (NCBI taxonomy): domain Eukaryota; kingdom Metazoa; phylum Chordata; class Chondrichthyes; order Orectolobiformes; family Hemiscylliidae; genus Chiloscyllium; species Chiloscyllium punctatum. Next base: position 94,742,413 of record NC_092757.1, on the reverse strand, counting down.
TCTGTTTCCATGCTGTACATCTCTATGAATATAACTCTATAACAGAAATAAAGTGTAATTTTTGCATGGTGACTACATTGCACTCAAAATGCATTAAACAATAAATTATTGACACAGATATGCAGTCAAATCCACTGAAGGCCAATTCCTATTTACACATGTACACATTGTCAGAGGACACTTCTGGGGTAATTACATGGTCACTGCAACATGTGCATTCTCCTGCTCCTTATGGAGTTTAATTAGGAATTAGTCCAAAAAAGCTTGATGAATTCCAAACTAACACTGCTTCCTGACATTCTTCCCAGAGCATGGAATTTTGGGAGGACTGAAGATAATGTTTTCTCTGTTAATGCTTCTGCTCCCCAGTTCCTGGCTCCATCTGTCTCATTGGAAAGTGTCTGCAACTAATTCAAATTGTGTGAAGCCTGGTGTGTAATCCGGAGAGGAGGTCTGATCATCTATCTGAATCACCACTTGGATTGTCAATTTCATTCCCATAACATAAAATTGACTTGATTTCTGTTTCTATGCTCCTGAAAGCCTTCCTCAGGGCTGCACATCAGAAACACTAGCTTTCTCATGAGACGTTAAACCATGGCCCACCAGTTAGCTCAGAAGGATTCAAGACATCCATGAGGCTGACTGAGGTGCAGAGGGGTTTTCACTTGTGACCGAGGGTCAATATTCATTCCTGAATCATCATTCCAAAAACGGAATGTCTGATCATTATCACATTGCTGTGTGGAAGTGTACCTTAATGTCTTTTTCTCAATGTTCTTCTGAAGCACCTCAGATTATTTACGTTAGAGACAACAGTTTTCAATATTATTGTCATTATAGCCCTGTATCAAACTAATCCAATCGCCCTGCTGTCCCCTTAGCCCTACATCAATCCCTAAAACTAATCCCACTGCCCTTGCTTGAGCTTTCTGCCTGAGTGTACAAATCCACTGAAGGCCAATTCTTTTGGCTCTGAGTGTGGGGGAAAAGTCATGCTCTTACATCTTTGTCCATGGCCAGCATTTAACCTTTCTCCCAGAGCCTGAGACTCCAGTTTGTGTGTCAGGATGTACTTAGCTGCCTGGATGGAATATTGTGGCCAAGATAGTGTCAATGTTATGGCCCCTTCCCAAGATCTAGTTTTATCCACATTAGCTCACTGTTTCCAAGGATCTCAGATCTCCCATCCTACTCACTTCCCTCAATCATAACATCCTCTCACTCCTGATCATGTTTCAAACATGATCCCTCTTCTAATTCCTGCTTCCTAACTCACACCATATCATCTTTCTCTCATTGTCTGCTGAGGTGATGCCATTGGATTATCTTTTTGCTTTCTAAATTCAAAATAAAACATTTCTTTTGATTTTTAGTTTGACACATTTACTTAAAATGTATTGTATATTCTGTTTAACAAGTTTGAAGAAGGTGACTGATTATTGAAGAGAATAGAAGGTTTGCAATGTGTGGATTTTCAGCTGGGACTCCGGGTCCTTCCTTCCCTAGATGCCAAAGTTCAAAGAGATGATTCAGGAGGAAACACAGCATCGAGGATAGAGAGTTGGCTGAGAAACAGTACATGGTATAAGGTGGAATATGGAAATTCTCTCTTCTAGAACAGACCAGACAAAAGAGAAATTATTTGAAGATTTTAAAGTTATTTGACTGAATTAGCAAAGATTTTTTGGATCATCAGTTATGAAATGTAAGCAGTTTAAAATTGTAGCTAACAGAGGGACTTCAGGAATTTCTTGAGGATTATTGCAAGTACTGAATGGTTAAGTGATTGAAGCATGGAGTAATTAAAGAAAATCAATAAAAACAAAAGACAGACTTGGGAACTGAGACTGAACCAAACTACTTGCAAAATTAGTGCCACATTTCACATGTCTGATGATGACAAACTCTCCACCCACCAAGCCCATCCATTGCCAATCCCACAGCATCCCCCTGACTCCACCTCCCTCTCCATTTATTTGCTACTGAAACTTCCCTTGATACCTTTATTACCTCTGGGAAACCATTGAAAGCCAGATAAAATGTGTTGCTTTGTTTCCTACATTATAACAGTTACTAAAACTAAAAGGCAAAGTATTAACTGCAAGACCCTTTGGGACATGGTAGCTGGCAAAATGGTTGTGATGGAATACTTCTCACTGGCCTAGATGAAACCAGTTCCAACAACACTGAGAAAGCTCAACATCTAAAGAAGCCTGCTTGACAAATATCATATTCAAAAACAGTCACTCCCTCAGTCGCAGCGGTGTGTAGTATGTACAAGATACACTACAGAAATTCACTAAAGATGCTCAGACACCACCTCCCAAACGCACAAGCATTGCCATCTGGAAAGACAAGGGCAGCAGGTACATGGGAACACCACCCCCTGCAAGTTCCTCTCCGAGCCCCTCACCATCCCAAGTTGGAAACATATCGCCATCCCTTCACTGTCACTGGGTCATTATCCTGGAACTCCCTCCCCAAGGGCATTGTGGGTCAACTCACAGCACATGGACTGCAGCGGTTCAAGAAGGCAGCTCACCCCCACCTTCTCAAGGGGCAACTAGGGACAGGCAATAAATGCTGGACCCACCATCAACACTTGCATCCCATGAACAAATAAAAATAGTGTTATTAAAATGCAGGTCTTCATTTCTTTGTAAGGTATTTATTGTTCCTCTGTGCTGCTCAACGTCTGGACTCAGAATTTACTGCTGTCTTACAGAATTCAGTTTTGAGGTGGCTGAGTCTAGTATGCCCTCTTCCCAGTCATTGTGTAATTGTTACAGTTCTAAAGACGTGTACGAGGCAGCACTGATGAGGAACTCCTACATCAGCTTATTGTTAGCAGTCTGAGATACCTAACAACTAATGCCAGCTGAGATTAAAACTTTATAAATTCTCAAACATTATAAAACGCCAGAAACACAGACTTTCAGACTGAAAGCATTTGACCCATTTCAGTGCATTCCATGTACCAACATCCATAATATTCAGAGTCAGACATTGAGGAATAGGAGGTTGTACCCCTGGATAGTGCTGCTTGGTATGAACACCTGCAATGGAAAACGCTCAGTCCAACTTAGCTCTCTGATCGGTCAGCTTTAAAAGCTTAGCTTTATGTTGTGTCAAGCAGAACCTGAGCATTCTGTTACAATGCCCTCTCTGTAGGGAACATGTAAATAAAGTTGTTCAATAAAGACTGTAGCTGAGCATGAGTTAGTCTTATTCAGTGCAGTACATGACAATCTGCAGCCAAGTGCAGACATACAGAACCTGGGAGTTCGATGTGGAGATCTGGTGGGAGTATGTAGTTCAGGTAGACAATCTTTTTGTTCTTACAAAATGGTGGACTAAGCTCAAAATGACCCAACGCCTTTTCCTCTTCCTTCTTAAGTACCAACCAAGTCCCTATTCATTGCATTGGTGATAGAGCAAGGAAGGGAGAGGCAGACAGAAAGATGCAACGCGATGAGAGTAGATGTGAGAAGTAGAGATCGAGCAAAGGTTTCTCCTGAGCATTGCGAATGGAATTCTGAATTATCCCAGGACTGAACATCAAACAAATACTGAAGAGAGGGAGAGAGAGAGAGAGAGAGAAATATAGTGGGGCTTGCAAACATTGACCCTTCAATTATTCACAGTAAGCTGTACTCCTGCTACTTACAAGGATAGGTCAAACGAAACACATCAAGTCAACAGAAGCACCATCAAATATTAAAATACACTCAGTCAGGTTACACACCATTACTGAGCAAACAAGGTGCTGGAAGAAAGGTGCCATTGCAAACATGATCCAGGTACAGCAGGTAACATAGTACCTGTCAGCAGGTACAACAATACAAAACCATTTTGTATTCAAAACATCGCCCTGCTAACCATCATAACAGCTTTGACTATGTTGCTAAAAGGAGATTCCATAAGAGCAACCTTTCAAACAAGACTCTCAGAGGCAAATCAGTCTGGAGTCAGGTGGAGCAGGGGCTAAGATGTAACTTTCCTTACTGCATGGAGAGGGACCATCAGCCAAGTTCATATCATAGAACATAGAACATAGAACAATACAGCACAGAACAGGCCCTTCGGCCCACGATGTTGTGCCGAACTTCTATCCTAGATTAAGCACCCATCCATGTACCTATCCAAATGCCGCTTAAAGGTCGCCAATGAATCTGACTCTACCACTCCCACGGGCAGCGCATTCCATGCCCCCACCACTCTCTGGGTGAAGAACCCACCCCTGACATCTCCCCTATACCTTCCACCCTTCACCTTAAATTTATGTCCCCTTGTAACACTCTGTTGTACCCGGGGAAAAAGTTTCTGACTGTCTACTCTATCTATTCCTCTGATCATCTTATAAACCTCTATCAAGTCACCCCTCATCCTTCGCCGTTCCAACGAGAAAAGGCCGAGAACTCTCAACCTATCCTCGTATGACCTACTCTCCATTCCAGGCAACATCCTGGTAAATCTTCTCTGCACCCTCTCCAAAGCTTCCACATCTTTCCTAAAGTGAGGCGACCAGAACTGCACACAGTACTCCAAATGTGGCCTAACCAAAGTCCTGTACAGCTGCAACATCACCTCACGACTCTTGAATTCAATCCCTCTGCTAATGAACGATAATACTCCATAGGCCTTCTTACAAACTCTATCCACCTGAGTGGCAACCTTCAAAGATCTATGTACATAGACCCCAAGATCCCTCTGTTCCTCCACCTGACCAAGAACCCTACCATTAACCCTGTATTCCGCATTCTTATTTGTTCTTCCAAAATGGACAACTTCACACTTGGCAGGGTTGAACTCCATCTGCCACTCCTCAGCCCAGCTCTGCATCATATCAACATCCTCCACCACTCAGCCTAGTAGTCAGCAATCGAAAGATTATTGTTGAACTTTCAAAACGCTACAAACACCACAGAAACAAGATTAAACACTCTCAGGCAACAATATCATTGCAGGGGAATTGAATGCTTTCTACCCAGGTGTTAAGAGTCCTAGAATCTCTGATGGGGACAGCATGGGGTTAGATACAGAGTAAAGCTTCCTCTACACTGTCCCCCATCAAACACTCCCAGGGACAGGGACAGCACGGGGTTAGATACAGAGAAAAGCTTCCTCTACACTGTCCCCATCAAACACTCCCAGGGACAGGGATAGCACGGGGTTAGATACAGAGTGAAGCTTCCTCTACACTGTCCCCATCAAACACCCCCAGGGACAGGGACAGCACGGGGTTAAATACAGAGTAAAGCTTCCTCTACACTGTCCCCATCAAACACCCCCAGGGACAGGGACAGCACGGGGTTAGATACAGAGTAAAGCTTCCTCTACACTGTCCCCATCAAACACCCCCAGGACAGGGACAACACATTAGATAATGAGTGAATGTGATGAAAGAATGTTGGAAGTCTGTACTATAACATCATGAAAGTGTCCTCCAGGAGGGCGCTGGCTGTGAATACTGAGCTGTGGATTGTGTGTAAAATGCTAAAACTCACTCACTGACTCCAAACTCCATTAGCTACATTGTGAGATTCTATGAAATCAAATAAACACCTTGGACTTCAAACAGGACCATTGGCCCCAGTCTGATTGGAGGAGAAAACTACCAGTTCATTTTAATAATTATCTCTTCTGTAAATAAACCAGTTTTATTGGGACAACAAAAAAATCCCAGGCATGGTTCAACAACCAAACTAACTGATAGTGCCCTTTACAGCAACTGAGCCAATAATGGAGAGAAAAGGGGAACAGGTATGGAACAAGAACTGAGTTTGCATTTCTATAGAACCTAGTAAAAACAATGACTGCAGATGCTGGAAACCAGATTCTGGATTAGTGGTGCTGGAAGAGCACAGCAGTTCAGGCAGCATCCAACGAGCAGCGAAATCGACGTTTTGGGCAAAATATCTTCATCAGGAATAAAGGCAGTGAGCCTGAAGCCTTTATTCCTGATGAAGGGCTTTTGCCCGAAACGTCGATTTCGCCGAGCTTTGGATGCTGCCTGAACTGCTGTGCTCTTCCAGCACCACTAATCCAGAATTTCTATAGAACCTGACAGCACTCAGCATCCAGTGCAAGGTTTCAATGAATTGTGACTGTAAGATCCCATTAACACTGCTGGAATGAATTACCAGTTCACAACTGTTTGTGCTTTGAATAGAAAAGAATATTGTCAAAGACACCTGGGAAAACTTCCAATTGCTCGTTGTACAGGGAGATCTTGAACAACAACATGCACCAGTGGAACAGGTAGTGCTCCCTCAGCCCTGACCCTCCGACATTGCGGTGCTCCCTCAGCACTGACCCTCCGACAGTGCGGTGCTCCCTCAGCACTGACCCTCCGACAGTGCGGCACTCCCTCAGCCCTGACCCTCCAACAGTGCGGCGCTCCCTCAGCCCTGACCCTCCAACAGTGCGGCGCTCCCTCAGCCCTGACCTTCCGACAGTGCGGCACTCCCTCAGCACTGACCCTCTGACAGTGCGGCACTCCCTCAGCTCTGACCCTCCGACAGCGCGGGCACTCCCTCAGCACTGACCCTCCGACAGTGCGGCACTCCCTCAGCACTGACCCTCTGACAGTGTGGGCGCTCCCTCAGCACTGACCCTCCGACAGTGCGGCACTCCCTCAGCACTGACCCTCCGACAGTGCGGCACTCCCTCAGCACTGACCCTCCGACAGTGCGGCACTCCCTCAGCACTGACCCTCCGACAGATGCCAGCAAACTAAATGCTCTAAGGGGTGAAGTAATGGACAGCCCAAAGGCGAAATGGACTTGGGATTGAGGGGAGTTAGTTCAGTGCCAACAACCTCCAACATCAGTGCCTCTAAATTTTAGGAGGGAGCCAATTTATTTTGTATATAATACACAGGAGACTATACACACATTGGTGTGCATTTACCCTCACGTACAGAATTATCTATACATACTTAGATTAGATTAGATTAGATTAGATTACTTACAGTGTGGAAACAGGCCCTTCGGCCCAACAAGTCCACACCGCCCCGCCGAAGCGTAACCCACCCATACCTCTACATCTACATTTACCCCTTACCTAACACAATGGGCAATTTAGCATGGCCAATTCACCTGGCCTACACATCTTTGGACTGTGGGAGGAAACCGGAGCACCCGGAGGAAACCCACGCAGACACGGGGAGAACGTGCAAACTCCACACAGTCAGTCGCCTGAGGCGGGAATTGAACCCGTGTCTCAGGTGCTGTGAGGCAGCAGTGCTAACCACTGTGCCACCGTGCCGCCCAGTACCGTTTTACATAGGCATGCAATTACATATACAAAAGGCCTTGCACACAATGTAACTATACAGACCTGCTTGAGCACATTCACTGTTATCTGTCTATACATGTTTGGACAGCACACAGACAGACAGACAGACAGACAGACAGACTGTGGGTGTGAATCTGAAGGACCTTCAGATGTTTTACTAAAAAGACCGTCACAACCTAAAGATCAGAGGAATGTGATTCTCTGACACAGAACAACTGAAACAACAAGAACAAGATTCAACAGATGGTTTCATCAGATAGTCTTAGTGCCAAGCATTCCACTGAGGAAGCTGGTGATCACAGCCATTACATTTTAACCAGTGTCTAACTGAATTGTGCCTACAGGACACTATGCCAATGTATAGGCTGGTTTATCTACACTTTACACAACTCGTGCAATCAATCAATCTCGAGGGAAGGATCACGGGACAGGGAGCAGCAAGAACAACAACAAAACCATTGAATATGATAAAGACCCAGTTTGCTTAGCTCTGACCATCCTGCTGGTTAATATGTTAGCACAATTATAATAGAATTGTTGACTTATCACAGTAATCAATCTCAGCCAGTCTACAGCAAATAGACATGAGGTAAATAAAAATGGAGAAAAAAAGTAAAAAGGAAGGAAGAGGCAGAAGAGAGTTCAGGATGAACAGGAACGAGAAAAGGAGAGAAGGGTGGAAAAAGAGTGTGACTGAGGACGTGGGATCATGAGTTCAGATGTTACTCTGTCCAATGTTTGCACAGGGCCATTTGCCTCATGTGTTAGCATCAAACCTGCAATGAGAAGTCCAGGAGACACTCTCTCAAAACTTCCTCTTGTTCCTTCAGCTTCTCCAATGATTTCTCAACAGTGAAGTTTGACAACATTCAGCACTCAGAGGGCAAAGAGCCATAGTACAAAGTCTGGGCCACTCCTTACCTACACAATATGATGCCTTTTGCTCTCGGATGCAATGATGCCTCCAATGAAATGTTCACCCAGAGTTTATGATCTAGAAATGAGGGCAGTAACCCCCTGGAGGGAGGTAGTGTACTCTCAGTACATTGTCCTCACCCTCTCAAACAATCTATGACTAAGTTGAAACTGAACATAGCTTAACAAAGACCTGTTTACTCAATGCTTGAACCAAAAAGTAGTAAAATTCAGAAACTGGGAGTTCATTGTGCTGACAGTCTCAACTGCTGTATTCGATCTTTAGAAAGTCATGAGCCTGTTAATCAAAACCACATCAGTCCAGAGTCCTATACAGATCAGAGGATCCCAGCTTTCAATGCAGTCACCAAATCTCTACCACTGCACAATGTAGAGCCAGAATTAACCACAGCAATCCTGGATGACAGAGAGGAAATGTCTCTCGGCCTGTTGACCATTTGCTGTGTGGATGGACTGTATCTGTTCAGTGAAGCTCTTGTTTGGTCAGCTTTCATTGTTGCACCCTCAAATGGTCAATACACACTTGCCCAAAGTACCAACATGACTGACATCAGTGGTCACTACTTCAGAACAAATAGGTACCTTCATGATGGGAAAGAACAGATGTGCAGTGAGAGGACACCCAAAATCTGGAATACCACACGTGGGTGACACTCATTCCTTGGAATTGCCAGGCAATGGCCATCTCCAACAGAAAGAATCCCTATCACCTTCCAACGAGCATCCGTGGCTCCACGATCTCCAAGCAAAACGCCATGAAGTTCTCTGAACAGTGACTTCAAGGGCAGGGCAGATCTGGGAAGATATACTCAACTACAGAGCAGTCTAATAAATGGCAGGCCTGATTCCTCCTTCTTGAATACTGGATTAGTGGTGCTGGAAGAGCACAGCAGTTCAGGCAGCATCCAACGAGCAACGATCAGGCTGATGAAGGGCTTTTGCCCGTAACGTCGATTTCGCTGCTCGTTGGATGCTGCCTGAACTGCTGTGCTCTTCCAGCACCACTAATCCAGTATTTGCTTTCCAGCATCTGCAGTCATTGTTTTTACCTCCTCCTTCTTGAAGCCATGCTGACTCTGCTTGATCAGACTGTGGATGGCTAAATGTTGTATTTCAGCCTTTCGAAAAGAATAACATTTTCCCAATGACAGGTATTAAGCTAAGTGACTGACAGTTACCAGTTTTTGTCTCCCTCCCTTTCACATCGACAGTTCGCCCAATCCTCTGGGACTTTTCCAGAATGTAAGGATTTATGGAATATTACGACTAGTGCATCCACTGTTTCTGTAGCTACGTCATTACACCATAAGATATAGGAGCAGAACTAGGCCATTCAGCCCATCGAGTCTACTCCACCATTGAAGCATGGCTGTTATGTTTCTCACTCCTATTCTTCTGCCTTCTCCCTCTAACTCCTCATGATCCCCTTCTAATCAAGAGCCTACCTCTGTCTTAGACACCCAACAATTTGGCCTCCACAGCTCTCTGTGGCAATGATTTCCACACATTCACTACCCTCTGACTGAAGAGATTCCCCCTCCTCTCAGTTCTAAAGGGCCATCCCTTCCCCCTGAGGCTGTGCCCTCAGGTCCTAGTCTCTCTGACGAATGGAAACATCTTCTCTGTGTCCACTCCATCCAGGCCTCTCAGTATTCCCTAAGTTTCAATCAGATTCCCTCCCTCCATCCTTCTAAACTCCATCAAGTACAGACTCAGAGTCCTCCTATGACAAGCCCTTCAACCTTGGGGTCATTCTTATAAACCTCCTCTGGACCCTGTCCAAGGCTAGCACATCCTTCCTTAAATAGGGGGCCCACAACAGCTGACAATATTCCAAATATGGCCTGACTAGAGTCTTGCCCAGCCTCAGCAGCACAGCTTTTCTCGTGTGTTCTTGAAATGAATGCTAGCATTGCACTTGTCTTCCTAACTGCCAATTCAACCTGTATATGAACCTGTATATATTAACTCAAAGGAGATTCCTGAATTAGGATTCCCTCATCCCTTTGTGCTTCAGTTTTCATTTAAAATCCTAGGATGCAATCAGCTGCAGGGGGCATATCAGCCTCTGGCTCAATTAGTGTTCCTGGTGACAGTTATTGGATGCATTCCTCTCCCCCTCTGGACCTTGATTATTTTATATTTTGGGAATGCTATTCATACCCTCTACTGTGAAGACTGAAGTAAATTATTTATCCAACTCCAATGTCACTTTCTGGTTCCCTATTATTATTTCCCAAGCCGCATTCTCAAAGAGGGGCAGCACGGTGGCTCAGTGGTTAGCATTGCTGCCTCACAGCACCAGGGTCCCAGATTCGATTCCATCCTCAGGGTGATTGTCTGTGTGGGGTTTGCACATTCTCCCCGTGTCTGCGTGGGTTTCCTCCGGGTACTTCAGTTTCCTCCCACAATCCAAAGATGTGCAGGTCAGGTGAATTGGCCATGCTAAATTGGCCACAGTGTTAGTCAGGAGTAAATATAGAGTTGGGAATGGGTTTGGGTGGGTTTCTCTTTGAAGGTGCAGTGTGGACTTGTTGGGCCGAAGGGCCTGTTTCCACACTGTAGAGAATTTAATCTAACCTAAAATGTTCTATGTTCCCTTTGGCCTCTGGCTTCCATTTTATATATTTGTTAAAAACAGTCTGTTTCAATGTTACTTGCTAGTTCACCCACAAAGTTTATTCTCTGACTCATATTTGTTGTCATAGAGTCATACAGCATGGAAACAGACCCTTCAGTCCAATCAGTCCATGCCAAACACAATCCCAAACTAAACTAGTCCCACCTGCCTGCTCTTGGCCCATAGCCCTCCAAACATTTCCTATTCATGTCCTTATCTAAATGGCTTTTAAAAGTTGTAATTGTAACCACATCCAACCCTTCCTCAGGAAGTTCATGCCACATGTGAACCATGTGTTAAGAATTTGCCCCTCGTGTCTTATTTAAATCTCTCTCCTCTCATCTTATACATATGCGCCTAGTCTTGAAACCCCCCCCATCCTAGGGAAAAGACAACTACCATTAACTCTACCTATACAGTAACCTCTCATTATTTTATAAATTTCCATAAGGTCACTCCTCAACCTCCAACACTCCAGTGAAAGTTGTCCCAGCCTTTCTTTATAACTCAAACTCTCCATACCCACCAACATCCTGGTAAGCCTCTTCTGTACCCTCTCCAGTTTCCTACAACAGGATGACTATAACTGGACACAGGACTCCAGAAGAGATCTCACCAACGTCCTCTACAACCTCAACATGACATCCCAGCTCCTCTACTCAAAGGACTGAGCAATGAAGGAAGCGTGCTAAACACCTTCATAACCACCTGACTCGATGTGACACAAATCATCATTTTTTTAAAAATGAAGCATCTCATCCTTTGGCTTCCCACTAAACTTAGACCCTTGTCTGCTTTTTCTTCCAATTTGATGCTGTTCTCAACTTCCTCGGATAAGTGGGCTCAGTTTGTCCCCTTTCTCGAATCCTTCTTCCTCACGGTGACAGATCTTTCTTGTTATTATGGACTAGACCAAACCCCCTCAAAACATGCCACGGACATAGTCTAGCCCCTAACGTTTTTGTTACTTTAAATACAAGTACCAGGTGCTGTGCTCCAGATGCAATTCAATTGGTCAAACTACCAGTCTTGAAGCAAACACTTTATTGATACAGGAGTTGAAAAATGTGGTGCTGGAAAAACACAGCAGGTCAGGCAGCATCCGAGAAGCAGGAGAATTGACGTTTCGGGCATAAGCCCTTCTTCAGGAATGAGGCTGGTGTGCCCAGTGGGCTGAGATAAAGGTAGAGGAGAGGGAATTTGGGGGAGGGGCACTGGGAATGCGATAGGTGGAAGGTTAAGGTGAGGGTGATAGGCCGGAGAGATGGTGGGGGTGGAGAGGTCGGGAAGAAGATTGCAGGTCAAGAGGGCGGTGCTGAATCCAGGGGTTGGGACTGAGATAAGGTGAGGGGAGGGGATTTCTCCAGCTTCCTCATTTCCCCTCCCCCCCTCACCTTGTCTCAGTCCCAACCCCTGGATTCAGCACCGCCCTCTTGACCTGCAATCTTCTTCCCGACCTCTCCGCCCCCACCCTCTCTCCGGCCTATCACCCTCACCCTCACCTCCTTCCACCTATCGCATTCCCAGTGCCCCTCCCCCAAATTCCCTCTCCTCTACCTTTATCTCAGCCCACTGGGCACACCAGCCTCATTCCTGAAGAAGGGCTTATGCCCGAAACGTCGATTCTCCTGCTACTCAGATGCTGCCTGACCTGCTGTGTTTTTTCAGCACCACATTTTTCAACTCTGGTCTCCAGCATCTGCAGTCCTCACTTTCCCCCACTTTATTCATACACTATAGTTAAAATACAAACAAAAGAAAGAAAGAAAGATTGGTATAACTTTAACTCTATTGGAAAATTTAACAGAATAATAGATTAGTTAACTACTAAATAGCTATTGTTTCAATGTGGTAACAGCCCATAAAGACACCCTTGGCAAAGGCAAAGTTAGTAAAATAATTATCTCATATGCAATTCTAGCAAGAGGAAAAGAACCCTATCGTTTAACTGTCGCAAAGAGATAGAGAGATATAACAGTTTTCACAAACCCAAAAGCTACTGAAAGCTAAACTAAAAGTCCTGGTTGTGTGGGAGCTTGACCCCACCCATTCAGGCTGCTTCTATTGTTCCAACTTCATAAAAACCACAAGGCCTCTCAAGCTGTTTACCTTATTGACTTGAAGCAAACTGCTCTCTACCTCTGTCTCAACCCTTCTTCATAAAACAGGAAAAAATACACCTCTTAAAGAGACAGTGTTATAGAGTCATAGAGATGTACAGCACGGAAACAGTCCCTTCTGTCCAACCCGTCCATGCCCACCAGATATCCCAACCCAATCTTTAGTCCCACCTGCCAGCACCCTGCCCATATCCCTCCAAACCCTTCCTATTCATATACCCATCCAAATGCCTCTTAAATGTTGTAATTGTACCAGCCTCCACCACATCCTCTGGCAGCTCATTCCATACACGTACCACCCTCTGCATGAAAAAGTTGCCCCTTAGGTCTCTTTTATATCTTTCCCCTCTCACCCTATACCTATGCCCTCTAGTTCTGGACTCCCCCATCCAGGGAAAAAACCTTGTCTATTTATCCTATCTATGCCCCTCAGTCACACTGTGATCAGGAACTATTTTCATAAATGTCTGCCATTGTTCCCCTATTATCTTTTCTGCCGAATTCCTTGCCTACTCCATTCTTATGCAATTGCTCTTATTTACGTTTAGCACAGGTGATTCAGACTCAAAAATCTCACTTTCAAACTGAAGGCTACATTTTACTGTGTTATGGTTTCCTGTTTTCTGCAGGATCTTTTATTCTGAGTTAATTTATTTCACCCATCTCATTACACATCAAGAGGTCTAAAATAGCTTGGTTGATACCAGAACATATTATTAGAGGAAATTGTCCCAAATACACAATTAATTCTTCCTCGTGGCTTCTTCTGCCAATGCATTTCTTAATCTACATCAAGTTGAAACTCACAATTACTATATTGTTTTTTGTTCCTGCTCCTCAGATGCTGCCTGACCTGCTGTGCTTTTCCAGCCCCACTCCAATCTAGACTCTGATTTCCAGCATCTGCAGTACCCACTTTTGCCTTTTTGTTACATACCCTCAATACCTCCTGATTTATTCTTTGCCCTTCAGTATAGCCACTATGAAAGGTTTATGGACTACCTCCATCAGAGTCTTCCACCCTTGTTATTGTTTACCTTCACTCATATGGATTCCATATCCTCGAATCAAAGATCACTTCTTGCTATAATAATTATGCCATTCTATACTAACAAAGCCACCCCACCACCCTTTCCTGCTGACCTGTACTTTTGGGAAGTCACATGCCCTTGAACGTTTAGTTCCCAGTGGTGATCTCTTTGTAACCTGGTCTCTGAAAGATGATAAAAACTATAAAGATCAAACCTCAGCCTCTACTTGTGCCAAACTCAATATTATAACAATTACAACTCAATATTATAAATTCAATATCCTGGAATTGCCTCCTGTCAACAGTTTGGGATCAGCAGCAGCTGCTTGAGGACCAGATGTTGGCTGGCCTGTAAATACAGCTCCAGCATCACTAGGCTCTCAAAGTAACAAAAAGAAAATGGACTGTCCCACTCAGATCTCCCGATTCCCGGGTTCTGCTAAGGCAGAATTCCAAGTGAAAACACAAAACAGTCATTACTTTCCACAGAGAAATGTTGAAATGTATTCTCTCGTTCACGATTCGAGACTGGTCATGGGAGGATTTATTTAAAATGACAGAGAAGGCAAAGTCCAGTGGAACAGTGGGAAATTCATTCAACAAAGATACAAACAAAACGATTAAAATGAACTAAAATGGATTTAGAGATCTGGAAGACACATTCTCCACATTCCTGGAATTCCTTAGCTGTGCTAAGTGTTGCAAATATGCAGCCACTCAACAGCCTCCGAAAAGGGTAAGACACTACTCCTGTCGTACAGATAGACAGGAGTAGGAACTTGTATTAACCTACCAACTTCTATGATTAAAGACATTAATGATTGGGGGACAGACCCCTTTGGAGGGAGTTGGTTTATCTTGTGATGTGGGCAGGGCAACAGATATATAGTGAAAACAAAGAAAGGAGTCAAAAAAAACCCAATAAAAGTCCCCACAGAAAGTGATGAACTGTGGTCAAGTGATTCACATTCTCTCTGCTGTGGGTCACTGGGCAGCACTCTCACATTCAAGTCACAAATTGTGGGCTCAAGTTCCTCTTCAGAGTCCTGAACTTAAAATCCAGATTAACACTCTCAGTACAGTGCTGAGGGAGCGCCGCACTGTCGGGAGGGTCAGTGCTGAGGGAGCGCCGCACTTTCGGGAGGGTCAGTGCTGAGGGAGTGCCACACTGTCAGAGGGTCAGTGCTGAGGGAGTGGGCACTGTCAGAGGGTCAGTGCTGAGGGAGCGCCGCACTGTCAGAGGGTCAGTGCTGAGGGAGCGCCGCACTATCAGAGGGTCAGTGCTGAGGGAGCGCCACACTGTCGGGAGGGTCAGTGCTGAGGGAGTGCCACACTGTCGGGAGGGTCAGTGCTGAGGGAGTGCCACACTGTCGGGAGGGTCAGTGCTGAGGGAGTGCCACACTGTCGGGAGGGTCAGTGCTGAGGGAGCGCCGCACTGTCGGGAGGGTCAGTACTGAGGGAGCGCCACACTGTCGGAGGGTCAGTGCTGAGGGATGTTGTGCTAAAAGGGCAGTACTGCTTGAGTGTTCATGTAGTGCGAGAAGCAGCACCCAGGGAGCATACAGTGGTCAGAGATTCTATTGTTCAGATGAGATTTTATACCGAGCCCCCAAACCTCCACTCAGGTGGATATTAAAAATGCTAAATCCATTAAAGCAATGTACAGCTTGGAACTTGAACCTTTGTCCTGGACATTACAGCTTCCTCAGTCAAGGTGTGTTCATGTTGTTTATGTCATATTGTGGGCTCCTGCCAGGAGTAAATTAGCTCTTGCCTTTCCTACATTACAATAGTAACCACCCTTCGTATATACTTGAATCAACTCTAACACTCTTTGTAAATGTTGAGATTGTCAAAGACACTACATAAATACAAATTCTTTTTCCCTCTTCCCCTTTGAGCCTCGACCCCCACCAACTTTTATTTCAATTTGCAGGAACCAGCTGGGGTCTCCTGACAGTGGACAGTATAATGGACAATCCTGACATGACTGCAGTAAACAGGCTCCCAGGATACAGTTCACAGCATGCAGCTTCTAACTAACTGTCTGCTGACTTCCAACATGAAGACGGCACGAGGACGACATGTCAGGGGCTGCCTTTTTCCGGATGGCTACTGACGTATTGGCTGGCTCCATGGAGATACAGAGCCGCTCACGTAGCGCCTGTGAAACTGTGCAAGGAAATGTCAAGGCTCTCAGGAGAGGGCAGCAGAGCGTTTGGAAGAAAGGGGACAGTGGAAACATGTATGCACACCCATCAGCCTCCCCACTCTAAACTTATACATGTGTAGGGTGCGGAAAGGAAGTGGTTTGGGGTGGATGCTGGGACATGCAAGATTACAGCTGACACTAAAGGCTTGAACAAATAAAAAAGTAAAAGCTACCCTTTTCACAATTCCTTTTACAACCTCAAAGTACATTACGCTCAATGACAGCGATTTGGTGTGTAATGTCTGCCTATGCCTCAATTTAAAACATGATATGAACCTGTTCGACCATAACCCGGTATTGGGTGATGTTTAACTCAATTTAAAACTTCATATTTGTTTTTGAATTCCTCCATTATCTTTATTTTTAATTCATTCACAGGATGTGGGTATCACAGACAGGGCGAGCACTTATTGCCAACCCCCAAAGCCTGCAGAGTCTGGAGTTACTGGTCGGCCAGACCAGCTAAAAATGGCAGATTTTCCTCCTCAGAAGGAGGTTAGTAAACCAAATGGGTTTCAACATGGTGATCATTCCACCTGCTTTTCCTTCTTCCAGATTTCCATTGTATTCAAATTCCACCAGCTCCCATGGTGGATCCAAACCCACGTCCCCAGGACACTAGACCGGGTTCTGGATTCCAAGTCCATTGAAATTATCAGTACGTCACTGTCTCTGCTTCATGTCTCTAAAACTGCTGACAACGTCTAAAGATCTCTACAGACGACCAATTCTGTCCTCTATGAATATTAATTGCCTCCCAATATTAATCAACCACTCATTGGACTCCTTTCTCTTGTATGATGCTACTTAAAGCCT
This sequence comes from Chiloscyllium punctatum, assembly GCF_047496795.1. Classification (NCBI taxonomy): domain Eukaryota; kingdom Metazoa; phylum Chordata; class Chondrichthyes; order Orectolobiformes; family Hemiscylliidae; genus Chiloscyllium; species Chiloscyllium punctatum. The sequence continues at coordinate 94,725,377 of NC_092757.1, read as the reverse complement.
ATTGCTTTTTAATCTCTTGTCCTAATATCTCCAGCTGAGCTTCAATGGGGTTTTTTTTGTTTATTAATGGTTTAGTGAAGGACTCTGGGACATTGCACTGTGTGGACAAATTGCATGTAGTAGTGTGGCAGCCAGTTTGTATACAGTAAGCCCTTACAAACAGCAGAGAGGCAAAGCAGACAAATAATCGGCATTTATTTTTAAAATAGAGAGGATGTTTTACAGACAAATATTGGACAGGGCAGGAATGCTAGTTAACCATAGGCAAACAGTTGTTGGTCATGCCCAAAGCACCTGAACTCAGTGAAATTAATTGATATTGCCTGTTCTACTTGAAAACAAAGGAAAATGAAACTCAGTGGAAATAAGTCTGTCAGCAACAGGACATGGAACAGAGCTACCTCATTAAAATACAAAAAAACCCTGCAGGGTTACAATTACACATGCTTCATAAATCACACCCTTCTCTACAGCACAATCTAGAAGAACACACTCAACAGCTTTCAAACAGGGCTCATGGCATCATTTTTAGTGGGAAAACTTGTACTGACCAGTGCATCTATCATATACCTCCCTCCGGGTTAACCCAAGACTCACTGGGCAGACATTCCGCAGGTCTGGGTGAACGGGGATTCCTGGTCCCCCTACCCCACACCTACTTCCATTAAGGATACATATACACAGGAGATGGCTTCAGCTATGACAACACCAGGAATTACATAACAATGCTCATCTCCAGAAATCAGTGTGCAAAAACTATTGTGGTATCACTGAAACCAGAGTCATTTAGTCTCTGTACCCCCATTCATTCGGATCGTGGCTGATCTGTACCATTTACCCATCTTTGTTCCATAATCCTTCCTGCCCTGAACTAAATATCCATATTAGCAGCTCAGACGGCCTTAGGCCAAGGTGCTGAGATTTTCTAGAACTGCAGAAACAGTCACCATTGTCCCAAAGGACTAATAGTTGAACTGCCCTAGGGTCAGAGATAGCACAGCAGGTCTGCTGCGCTTTTCCAGCAACACATTTTCAGCTCTGATCTCCAGCATCTGCAGTCCTCACTGTCTCCTAGGGTCAGAGATAAGTGAGTTCAGTTAATGTGGAGACACTAGAAAATTCCGTTTCAGATAACTGTTCTCCTGAGAGCAGAGAAGGATTATACAGGGTTACAACCGATTCAATCAAACAAAAGTGTCCAATGGCAGGATAGCAGAGATCACACATTACAGCAACCAGGAATAGATAAAATAAAACAAAGAACTGCAGATGCTGGAGATCCAAAACCAAAACAGAAATTGCTGGAGAAACACAGGTGGTCTGGCAGCATTTGTGAGAAAGCAGAGTTGACATTTCAGTTGGGTGACTCCCCATCATAACTTTTTCTCACAATTTCAGTTTTTGAACAAGAGATGGAGATGAGTTTTTTTCTAAAATTAGAGAATTATGATTAATTCAAATATGTAATCTAAACGAAATGTTTTAGACAGATTCAATAATAACATTCAAAAGGAAACTGGATACACTAATTTGAAGGTGGAAGTTTCGCAGGGCTAGCGGACACAGTGAGGGGGTGGGACAAATTGGATGACAGTCTGATCACCCTCCATCAATGATGAATGATTCAAAAGGTTTGAAATTCAACCACGAGGTTCACAATCTTTGAGAAACACTACAATTAAAATTTCAGATCTCCAATGTTTGTGGGACCTTCGCCACATCCACACTGAAGTCTGAGAACAATTTGTAAAGCTTCAATCCACATTGCCATGAATTTCCCTCAGAGTGCTCATTGATAAAGATTGAAATAAAAAGAGGCGTAATCCTGCACCTTTACTCACTTGGCGACAATGTATATCTCTACTAGGCTTAATAAACAGGCAAAGCATTATTTGAGTAGCTCTTATCAGAACTGCCCCACCCTCAGTGAACTCTGGAAACTGGAAAATGTGCAGTTTAACCCCAAACACATCGAGATCACTCCTGTTGTATACTATTCTATCACCAGATCTCCACATGTTCCGGCAAGTGTTAGATTATATACTCAAATATCAGAACTGTGAATTAGCACTGAAATTACTCCAGTATTTTTTCTTCATGTTCATGTTATAGTTTTAAATGTCATGAGCAAAAGTGCTTCTGAGGTTTCTTCAGGCTCAGAAATTGAATTAGAATTTTTAGTGATTTCGTTGTATTTTCTATATTTCAAGGAAATCAGATTTGCATGTGTCATAAAATAATGTAATTGCAACCATTTCTCAGGTAGATTTCCCACATTCAAGAAGTTGACTGTACAGGGAAAATCCCACATGGGGTCAGATATAGAGTAAATCTCCCTCTACACTATCTCCACCCAACACCCTGAAATAGGGTCAGAAAGGGGTTAGATATAGAGTAAAGCTCTCTCTACACTGTCCCCGCCAAACACTCCCAGGACAGGGACAGCACAGGGTTAGATACAGAGTAAAGCTCCCTCTACACAGTCCCCATCAAATACTCCCAGGACAGGGACAGCACGGGGTTAGATACAGAATAAGCTCCCTCTACACTAACTCCATCGGACACTCCCTGTTACAGAGCAGTTTGTCTCCCTAGCATTCTCTGTGTTCTGAAGTCCTTGTAAACATTTCTTTAAGAGCTGAAATAATGTTAATTTTGGATTGTTTACCCAACCCTTACCCCAGCAGAAATTCAAACGTTTCCCTTATTAGCTCAGTCTGGTTTAGGAGCTTGGTCTCAGCCTCACTGCTCAATATGACTCCGGCTCAGTTTTTCATATCATCCTGGAAGGGGACAATAGACCCCTCCTCATCCACAAACATGAATACAAACTTACCAGAACCTTCATGGCTGGTAATGCCAAGATTTTTCTTATCAGACTTTTCTCAACCGTGCTATCTGACTGTGCTCACAACAGTTTCTTACACATCACTGTTTTCATGCAAACCAGAACACACATTGTATAAGTAAAAGTCAATGATTAACAAGCCAACTGAGTAAACAGAACAAAGAGTTTACTCTTCATTGGGAAGGTGATGGCCTAACAGTATTATCGCTGGACCCAGGTAATGTTCTGGGGACCCAGGTTCGAATATCACTATGGCAGATAGTGGCATTTGAATTTAATTTTTAAAAATCTAATGTTGGTCATAAATCCATTATCGATTATCAGAAAACCCCATCAGGTTCACTAATCCCTTTAGGGAAGGAAACTGCCACCCTTACCTGGTCTGGCCTACATGTGCATCTTTCCAGCAGCAATTACTGAAAGATACTAAAAAGAAAGCCACAGTTATTTTATCCTCTTATTTCCTTCCAAACCCAACAGACTGAGGTCAGGGCATGATGTCCCAGTGTGTTTCGCAACCAGTGTCGTTAGCTCAGAGGTGTAATCACTACGGTAGTAGTAACATAGCAAAAGGTGGAGGCCGTTCAGCCCCAGGTCAAGCCTTCCCTACTATTCCATATTATCATGGCTGATCACTCAAAGAAGCAGGTCCATGCTGATCCTCCCTCTCTCTGACATCTCTCCTGAGTTTGGTTTTACCTTTTGTGCCAAGGGGTGTTTTTGGGAATTGTTGCAAGTATTGGAAACAGCATAATTAAGTTGACATGATCGGTTGGGTTTTCAGAGAGGTTAAGTTATTCTGTTCTCTTTGGTTTGTGTTTCATTTGGTAATCTAGTAAATAAATTCTGTTTTGTTTAAAACTAAAAGTGGTTGAACCAACTGCATCGCTCCTGGAATATCCGCTGTACACCTGCTTAAAACAACGAGCAAAGTTAGGGTCTGGGCTACCTTCTTGAAATGTTTTGAGGGGGTCTGACCTGGTCCATAATAATGGGATCATGGAAGTCCAGATGAGGTTTCATGAATCCGGGACCCCTGTATTGTCTAATCATTCTGTTCAGAGATATTATGACACACCACTGAAGCAGATGGAACTTGAAGTTGGACCTTCTGGCTCAGAGATACAGACACTACCACAGCACCACCCTAGTCCTTACATCCTTTATCAACATTTTCTCATGAACCTTTTCAGATATGTTATGACACACTTCTAAAGCAAGTGAGAATTGAACCCATCCCTCCTGTCTGAGAGGTAGGGACACTACCACTGTAGCATAAGAGCCCCTAGGTCCTCACCTCCAAATATTTGGGGTTTTTTGACCAGCTGGTGTCTAAGTACTCATCCTTGGGCACTTTGATTCTGATAGGCAGTCGCCACAGTTCGCCAACATGACAGTAACTGGTTTATTCTGACTGACAACCAAGCTTCATCCACAGCAGGATATCACCTTCTTTTCCCAAGTATTTAACTTTGCCAACCAATCTCATGAAGGAATTCTATCAAAACCCTTCTGAATAAATAATTACACTCCATCCACTAAATTCCTTTCATGCAGCAGCCTGTTTTTAACAATGTTGCTTCAGCAATTAAAATGGGTTCAGGATGTTGTAGACAGCATAAAAAACAGGAGCAGGAGTAGGCCATTCGGCCCATCGAGCCTGCACCACCATTCAATATGATCCTGGCTGATCGTGCAATCTCAGTATCCCACTCCCACTTTCTCTCCCATACCCCTTGATCCCTTCAGCCACAAAGGCCATATCCAGCTCCATCTTGAATATATCTAACAAACTGGCCACAAACAGCTTCCTATGGGAGAGAATTCCACAGCTTCACAAATCACTGAGTGAAGAAATTTTTCATCATCTCAGTCCTGAATGGCTTATCCCTTATTCTTAGACTGTGACCCCCAGTTTGGACTTCAACATCAGGGACAGTCTTTCCGCATCTAGCCTGTCCAATCCCACCAGGATTTTACATTTCTATGAGATTCTCCATGTATTTCTAAATTCCAGTGAATACAAACTCAATCGATCCAGTCCTTTTTCATATGTCAGTCCTGCATTCCGGGGAATCAGTCTGGTGAACCTTCACTGGACTCCCTCAATAGTAAGAATGTCCTTCCTCAAACCAGGAGATCAAATCTGCACACAATGTGGCCTCACCAAGGCCCTGTATAACTGCAGAAATGCAGCCCTACTCTGATACTCAAATCCTCTCGCTATGAAGGCCAGCATGCCATTAGCTATCCTCACTGCCCCATACACCTGCATGCCAACCTTCATGGACTGTTCCACCATGGTGCCAGGGTCTTGTTGCACCTCACCTTTTTCTAAACTGCCACCATTCAGATAATAATCAGCCTTCCTATTTTTCCCAAAGTGGATAACCCCATTTTATGCACATTATATTGCACTTGCCAAGTACAGCCAGTCTGAACTGATAAGAACATTCACATTAGGAGGTCAAGCCGGTTTTTCAGCCCCTCAAACCTGCTCAGATCATTGACTAACAATTCCCCTTTTCTGCTCCGAAATAATGGCCATCAAACCCTTTATGTTTCATCTGAAAGGCAGCATGATTGACAGTGCAGCGCTCCCTCAGCATTGACCCTCCGACAGTGCGATGTGCTCTCTGGACTAGACATTCGAACCTATAAAGTGAGAAATTGGAATCCACCTTCTTCTAAGTCAGATTCAAGATTGCTACCCAGTGAGCTATGGCTGATACTAACTGACCATAATCAAATTGAAGATGCAGACAGATATATTGCCCAAGTGCCTTGTGTATCAGTGATGAACCAGCTCAAAGGAGAAACCTGTACTAGAGACACGTACCAGCATCACACCATTCATGCAATGGCTTTGGGACATGAGTGAAAGAGATTGCCTATTACGGAGAGTTCCACATGAATGCTTGACTTAACTTTCTTCAGCAGCAACATTAAAATAAACATGATCTCCCAGGACACCTAACCATGTAATGTGATTTATGCTAAGTGAATAATTTGAAGTCATTAAGCAGTCTGAACACTTTAAGATAATGCAATATCCTATCCTAACCACTCTCCTTGGAAAATCTAATGCAGACAATGACGAGAAAGCACAGGAACACATTGCAGTCTGTTTTAAAGGAACAGAATTGATATTTACAGCTGAATATGACTCTTCTTGAATTCTGAAGAGTCAAATTCAATTTGTTGTGTTAACTCTGTTTCTCTCTCATGCTGACAAACTTGAGGTTTTCTAGCACTTTCTCTTTTTATTTTAGATTTCCAGCATCCACAGGAATTTGCTTTTGTCATATAATTTGCAGACTGCTTTTGAAAGAGCTGAGTATAGTCTGATTGGAATTAAGATCACTAAATTATACTAGCATGGGAAAGTGAATTCCAAGGCAAGATCCCAAAGGGGTTCTGCATCTTCTTCACAAACAGCCCTTCCAATGCTCACTGGATTGGAGTCAGTGGATCAAGTTTGCTGCAGAGATTTTGCAGCACCATTAGGAATGTGCAGCCCAAGTCATCAACAGTGGGGAGAACACAGCTAAATAAAGACACTAAAGGACTCCTCAAAGAGTTACATTGAAGCAGGAAGTTTCCATAAGGCCATAGGATGCAGGGTAAAAATACTGGAGGAGAATTAGGCAATTTGGCCTATCAAGTCTGTTCCACCACTCAGTCATGGCTGATGTGTTTCTCAACCCCATTCTCCAGCCTTCTTCCCTAAACCTTGACCCCCTTATTAATTAAGAACCTGTCGGTCTTCAATACACTCAATGACTTGACTTCCACAGCCCTCTGCAGCAATGAGTTCCACAGAGTAACCACCCTCTGGCTGAAGAAATTCCTCCCCATCTCAGTTCTGAAGGGCCACCCCTTCACTCAGAGGCTGTGTGCTCGGGTCCTGGTCTCTCCTAATAGTGGAATCACCTTCCCCATTTTCACTCTATCCACGTCTCTCAGGATTCTGCAGATTCAATCAGACCCCACTCATCCTTCGAAGCTTGGCTGCGTGCAGACCCAGGGTCCTCAATCATTCCTCATATGACAAGCCCTTCATCCCTGGATCATTCTTGTAAAACCTCCTCTGAAAGCCCATCAAAGCCAGTGTATCCTTCCTTAGATATGGGGCCCTACTATTTCAAACATGATCTGAACAGAGCCTTAAATAGCCTCAGTTATACATCCCTGTTCCTGTTGTAGATCTCTTCAAATGAATACGTATATTGCATTTGATTTCTTAACTGCCAACTGAACCTGCATATTAACCTTGCAGTTTCTCCTGATGAAAAAAGAAAGGAGTGAGCTGAAATCTTGCATTTTAGATATTTTCTAATGTATCACATACCTCTCGAGCAGGTGGAACTTCAAGCTAGGTCTTTGGTCCAGAGATAGGGACACTACCAGTCCTCCACAAGAGGCCTAAGTTCCACGCTTTTTTAACCTTATTGTATTGTCAGGCTAAATATAATCAATTCGTACACTTGTGACTGCTTTTAACAACTCAATTAGTGGTTTAACTTAAATGGAAAAGCATGAAGTGAAGCCTCCGCTCCACCAATGAGGTGTCAATCCAGGAGTAGGCTCAGAGGCCTTGGGTCATGCCCAGTCCCAGACCTGGGGATCAAGCCTCCTTCCTCTTGGGTGTGGTGCTGGAAAAGCACAACAGGTCAGGCAGTGTCCGAGAAACAGGAAAATCGACGTTTCGGGTAGGAGCCCTTCATCAGAACTGAGACTGGGAGCCTTGGGGGTGGGGCTGGGGAGAAGGTAGCTGAGAGTGCAATAGGTGGGTGGAGGTAGGGGTAATGGTGATAGGTCAGAGGGAAGGCTGAAACAGATGGATGGGAAGGAAGATTGGCAGGTAGGACAGGTCGTGAGGACGGTGCTGAGCTGGAAGGTTGGAACACGGATAAAGGTGGGGGAGAGGAGATGAGGAAACTGGTGAAATCCACATTGAGGCTGTGGGTTGGAGGGTCACAAGGCAGAAGATGAGGTGTTCTTCCTCCAGTCATCGGGTGGTTAGGGAGTGGTGATGGAGGAGGCCCAGGACCTGCATGGAGTGGGAGGGGAAGTTGAAATGTTGGGCCACGGGCCGGTGGGGTTGGTTGGTGCAGGTGTCCCGGAGATGTTCTCTGAAACGCTCTGCAAGTAGGTGTCCAGTCTCCCCAATGTAGAACAGACTGCATCAGGATCAACAGATACAGTAAATGACATGTGTGGAAATGCAGGTGATACTTTGATCAATGTGGAAGGCTCCTTGAGGGCCTTGGATGGAGGTGAGGGGGGAGGTATGGGCACAGGTTTTACAATTCCTGTGGTGGCAGGGGAAGGTGCCAGGATGGGAGGGTGGGTTGTTGGGGGGTGTGGACCTGACCAGGTATTCACGGAGGGAACGGTCTTTGCAGAAAGCAGATAGGGATGGGGAGGGAAATATATCCCTGGTGGTGGGGTCCGTTTGTAGGTGGTGGAAATGATGGTGGATGATGCAGTTTATGCTTTGGTTGGTGGGGTTGAAGGTGAGGATCAGGGGAGTTCTGTCCTTGTTGCGGTTGGAGGGGTGGGGTTTGAGGGCAGAGGTGTAGGAAGTGGATGAGATGCGTTGGAGGGCATCATCAACCACGTGGGTGGGGAAATTGTGGTCTTTAAAGAAGGAGGCCATCTGGTGTGTTCTGTGGTGGAACTGGTCCGCCTGGGAGCAGATGCAGCAGAGGCAGAGGAATTGGGAATAAGGGATATATTTCCAAGTCAGGATGGTGAGAGGCTTGGAGGGGAACCTGCAGGGGGTGGTGTTCCCATGTGTCTGCTGCCCTTGTCCTTCAATATGGAAGAGTGAAAGAGTGCAAGAGGGTGCATCAGAAAGAGAAAGTGCAAGATAGAGAAAGGGTCTGAGACAGAGTGTGCGTGAATATGAAAGAGAAGAAAGTAAAAGACCGAGAGAGAGCGAGTGCAGCAGAGCAAGTGCAGGGAAGGAAGGGAGGGAGGGCAGGAGGGAGGGAGTGGGGAAGGGAAGAAGGGAGAGAGGGAGAGAAAGCAGGGGAGGGAGAGGGAGAGAGTCAGAGAGTCAGAGGGTGAGTAAGAGTGAGAGTGAGAGAGAAAAAAAAAGTGAGTGGTATGAGTGAGAGAGAGTGTATTTGGAAAAAAACAGGCGAATGCTTCTTCAGCCTCTCACACTCGGACTGAAAACCTGAATGCAGCAGAAAGTAAACAAGATGGATAGCACTTCTACTCTTATTTATCCATGGGCCTCAGTGACAAGTTCCAAAGCTTTTATTCCCCGTCCGATCCTGCCCCAGAGAAGGTGATGATGAGCTGCTCCTGTCATGCACAACATGCTAATTAAGGAAGGAATTCCAGGCTTGGCAGGGTGAGAGAAGACCTGTCACTGCATTTCCAAGTTGAGATGAGATATGGCGTAGAGGGGGATGCGTTTCCATGTGTCTGTTGCCCTTATTCTGTTCAGTGGTGGAGGTACAGGTTTGGAAAATGTTGCCAAAAAAACCCTTGGCATGTTGTTCTAGTGAATCGTGGAGCTGTGTGTCAGTGATGGACAGAGGAACTGTAAGGTGGTGGATGGGGTGCTGATTAACTGGAGGATTTTGTAATTGCACCAAGATTAGATCGGTGTTCAGGTTCCAATATCAAGCATTTAGTTCCCAAACCTATCTCTTTCTTTGACGCTACCAAATTTTGTCTAGTTATGTTCTTTTGAAGTGCTTTGGGTCATTTTACTGTGTTATGGAAGCATTTCCAGTTCTCAAGGAAAATAACTTACTGTCAACGCATTGATTCCAGAAAGGCTCCCAAAGCAAGCCAGCACCTCTCTCAGGGCAGTTCGAGTCTTGCACCTAATAACATTAACTTAGTAAAATCCTGATGCAGGATAAGATCATCTCAGTTACTGTTCCTATCAAAGTAAAGTCTGGACATCTCTCAGTAATTATTATTTCTCTCCTGGACAGAAACCCCTGAGTGTTTGATAGGCTGATGTAAAAAGATTAATTTATTTGATATCAGAATTAGGTTTGGTTATTTTAACATGCACAGTTCAATCGAAACAACAATACAGTACAGGGAAGTTCCAGGTGTTGTGCAGCAGAGAAAGGTTACTCCAACATACTGTGCAGTCGGTTCTGGTGGAATGCAATAGTTCCATTCTCAAACGATCCACGTTGTAAGAAAATTGTGTAATAGCGGCACCACTTAAACTAATGAGACCAGAATCACATTCTAGCCAATACTGGTAAGGAAAGTTTGCATTTTATAAATAACAATCTAAATTCTTCAATTGTGTTATAGCCAATTCTCATTGAAGAAACCAGTGTTATAGCAGAACTGACTGTACAAGGTTATCAAAAAAAAGACAGCATGCCAATTAATCCTGTTATTATCCATATCTGGAAGTAGTAGCAGATTTTGCAGGTGTGGAAAATATTGTGACCCTCCTCCAAACCCAAGTCCACATAAGAAGACAGTCCATTTTCCCCTCTATTGCTTTTTGCTGCTTCAGAGCAAAGTCACTGACAAGGCCAAAGTGCTTCGATATCAAAATTGATCAAAGCCAATGTTAGAAACCCCAACAATGTGCTGCCTCAAAACTCCTTTGGCTGCATGAATCAGCCATGTCCCACTGAGAGGATGTTGTCTGAATGGGAGCTGCGGTTTCACATTCCCCTCAAAAACCTGGAGCATGTAATCCAGGTTGCCATTACCAGCACAGCTTCAAGGTAATGCAGCTGTCTGAGGTTCCATCTTTTGACTGAGATGATTAATTAGAGGCCCATCTGGCCTCTCAACTGGTTGAAAAACATCTCAATACTACTTTGCAGCAGAGCAGGCAAGTCTTTGATCAGCAAATTTTAATCAGACATTTTTTGAGCAAAGGCTATGGAAATTCAGTATGTCCACAATGAGTCTTACCAACTTTTATAGACGCACCACTTGAAACCATCCTATCCGGATGCAGCACAGCTTAGTACGGCAACTACTCTGCCCAAGACCACAAGAAATTACAGAGAGGTGTGAACACAGCCCTGTCCATCACACAAACCAGCCTTCCATCCACTGACTCCACCTACACTTCCAACTGCCTCGGGAAAGTAGCCAACATCATCATAGACCCCTCCCATCCCAGTTACACTCTCCTGCACTCTCTTCTGTCAGGCAGAAGGTACAAATGTTTTAAAACACATCCCAACAGATTCAAGAACAGCTTCTTCCTCACTGTTAACAGATTTATGAACAGACCTCTCATATATTAAAGCTGATCTTTCTCTGCACCTTCTCGGTGTTCGGTGTTCTATTAAACGGATGTATGACTTATCTAGTTAGTAAGCAAAACAATACTTTTCACTGTATTTCAGTACATGTGACAATCATGAATCAAATCAAATTATGTCATTGATGTTTGTGAGAGGTTATTGTGTACAAATCAGCAAACTTCCTATAATGCAACACTGTCAACATTTTAGAAGTACTTCATTGATTATGGGATATCCTAAGTTCTTTGAAGGTGCTACAGAAATTCAAATATTTACTTCAGTTCAGATTGTGGATTAAAATGCAATAAGGACTGTTTTAAAACCAGAGACTGGAAGGACTTGCTGTACACTTGTAAATAAAATGCTGAAACTTATTGTGTGGGGTATTTAAACTGCTGCTTTGTGGGGAAGCTATTTGTAGACAGGCCAGCACCAGGGAATGTATACAAAGTAAAATCTGTCCAGCAACAAATAAATACAGTAATCAGTTTGGGCAACGTTGTTGATGGGACTGATCATCATCCGACAAACACTGGAGTATTTGGTAGACCTCTATGAAAAGGTTAAAAGTCATTATTTAATCAGAGCAGGGTGTGGTTCTTTTAAAATGAATTTCTGAGCTGTTGAACAGCTTGCGGATGTGAACAATAGAGGGAGAAGACTTTGGACTGCCCCGAAAGGGCGGGTGACGTGCCTACAGTAAAATATCCAGAAGCAAGCAAGTTACTATCTCTCACTGGTTGCTTTAAGCTATTGTCTTTAACCAGTAACTAAGAGACTTTGTAGTTAGTATACCAACTGTTTGGTGCTTCTTGCAAAGAAGTGAAATAACCCAGAGAAGAGTTTAATGAACAAAGTCTTGGTAAGCCAAAAGGATCATCCCAACAAACTCTTTTGGATTGATGATATTGGACTGAGTTTCCCAGAATGAATCAGGGAATCAAAGAATGAGTACCGTGTAAGAGCAGGCTATTCTGCCCATCAAGTCCGCACCAACCCTCCAAAAGGACATACCAACTAGACCCACTCCCCTCCCCTATCCCTGCAACTCCAGCCATGGGAAATGCAATCAACCTAGTTTGCTAGGGGCTATTCCCAAGGCCAATCCACCTAGCCTGTACATCTTTGGACTGTGGGAAGAAACCGGAGCACCCAAAGGAAACCCACGCAGACACGGGGAGAATATACAGACTCTACACGGACAGTCACCCAAGGGTGGGATAGAACCCAAGTCCCTGTGAGACAGCAATGCTAACAGCATTGTGTCAGTGGGTCTGTTTTCCCCTCCACCTCTTAAACCAAATTTTATGGTTATCTGGTGGCCTAAGTGAACGCGGATTTTAAAAGGAATATAATGAACAGTCATTCTTGTTAAGTACAGGAACTTGCTTGGTGTCTTCCGTTAACTTGATTCCTTCAGATGGTTAAATAAGTTGTGTACTTTGACTAAATCACTAACTTTTGTGGTGACCATGAACTGAATTGAATTGATTGTCACAGGTACCGAGGCCCAGTGAAAAGCTTTGTCTTGCGAGCAATGCAGGCAGATCACAGAGTTAAATAAATAATAGGTAAACAGCAGCAAAAACAAAAACACAGGTACAGGCGAATGTTAAGAATTTGTGAGTCCGAGAGTAGTGGGGCTTGAGAATCACCCACTTTCTCAAGTGGGGCATAACATTAGCTTACAAATTCTTACCACATAACTGTATTTTTCTGAACCTACTTCTAAAAATCTGATTATTTTGGATAGCTCCCTCACACACCCAACTTGTTCTCCTTATTAATCCATAGTCCGCCTTAGGAAAAGGGTCCACTTAATTAATCACATAACCATACCGTGTAATAATCTTCTTGTAGAAAGCACTCACTTAGCTCTTCAAATGATTAGAGTTAAAATAGTTTTTGTGTGAAGAAAATAGCTCAAAATATTCCTTATTTGACCAAGATTTCAAATTCCCGTCATATGTCTCCTGTAGTTTAGATCCAGCATCAAACTAATTGAAGTTTCTGTCCTTGATGTGCCCCATGCATCCTTATCCACTACTTTATTGCTATCAATTGATTAACAATGCACATTAAATTTCACAAACCCTTTGTAACACTTCACTGAACTGCCAACAATAACACTGAGACACTATGGCATTGTTTCTCTCAGGTAAACCAGTTCACCCACTTTCACGTCCTTGTCCTAGAACATGGAACAGAGATTGTGCAATATCTTCTGACAGACTTTTTAAACTATAAGCATCTTCAGTCTGTGGCAAGACACAGGTTTTGATAAAGTGTGAAATGAAGCATTATTTAAAGCAATTGGTTAAATCTCTGCATAACAGCTTGAAACAAAATTTTTGACTAGGAACCTTCTGTAAATGAAGCAAATGTAGGATTGACCGTACAAATACACACATACACATATGATCTGAGAAACAGTTCACAATTGCCCTGTGGAGAATAGTTCAGATGAATACACCACACTGTGTGAACTTGGTCAGTGTGGTTTGATAATCACTGAAATCTGGTTGCTGCTTAAGTGAAGGAACTTTCATTTCTATAGTGTGTTTCACAACTTGTCCTGAGGCATTTTCACAATTACCGAAGAACTGAAGAACAGCATAGTCACAGTTATAATGCAGTAACCAATTTACACACAGCAAGCTTTGATGTGAAAAAGATCAATCAATCTTTTTTAATGATATTAGTCAAGGGATTAGATATGGTTAAAAAAATTCCTGTTCTAATGAAAGGTGATGGATCTGAAACACTAAGTCTATTACACCATTAACACTGTCAGACTTGTTGAGTATTCCTAGCACATTTATTATCTTATATCAGCCTCACTAGGGAAAAAAAATGTATATTTTCATCACTCCAATGATGGCTATGCCTTCAGTTTACTGGGCGTTAAGCTCTGCAATTTTGTCCTTAAATCTCTATAGCCAGCTCTTTCTTCCTTTGAAACAGCTCCTCAAGGTGTTCTCCTTAACCAACCTTTGATCATAGGTCTTAATATCTCTTTGCGTAGACCAGTGGTAATGTTTGCTCGATTACACTTGGAACACCTAGTGATGGTTCAGGATGATATGTAAATAAGTACACGCTGTTGTTGTTTGGAGAGTTAGTGACACAAAATTCCAGGTTCTAGCTGGAAAGCCTCCACAGTGGAGTGTTGACTGTCTCCAATTACAAAGCAAAATGTGTTCCTGTTTATGGGAACACCTGGAATCCTGCTCCCCACCAACACAAGCTTACTGAATGAAAGCTGAAAAATGTGTTGCTGGAAAAGTGCAGCAGGTCAGGCAGCACCCAAGGAGCAAGAGAATCGACGTTTCGGGCATAAGCACTTCTTCAGGACAGCATTCCAGCAAGAGTGCTGAAGGGCTTATGCCCGAAACGTCGATTCTCCTGCTCCTTGGATGCTGCCTGACCTGCTGCGCTTTTCCAGCAACACATTTTTCAGCTCTGATCTCCAGCATCTGCAGTCCTCACTTTCTCCTTAGTGAATGAAAGGCAACTTGGCCAGTTAGAGCGAGGAGGAGGAGGAAGACACCAGGGCAAAATCTTTCACTGAAGTAACAATGCAAAATAGCTGCAGTTGGAGTGTGCAGGACAGTAAGCCAGGAGCACACCAGACATACTGAAATACAAGGCGTCAATCTGATGAAGCTGGAACACTTCAGCTCAGAACAGCCTAAGCAGAAAGTGATGGAACAGAGCTAGTGATTCCACAACCAATGGTTCAAATGTAAACTCTGCAGTCTAATCACATCCAGTTATGAATAGTGGGGAATAATCAAATAACTCGCTGGAGAAAAAGGCTCCACAGATAGCCCCAGCAATGCTCAGCACATTGACACAAAATAGAAGACTGAAACACTTACAAAAAAAGTGCCAAGTGGATGATCCATTTCTGCCTGCTCTAGAGGACCCCAGCCTTACACATGCCTGACCTCATCCAATTCGACTGACTCCACATGGTATCGAGAAATGGCTGCAGGCACTGGATACTGTAGAGGCTATGGGCCCTGACAACATTCCAGCAAGAGTGCTGAAGACCTGTGCTCCAGAATTTACCATTGCCCAAGCCAAGCTGTTCCAGCACACTACAACACTGGCATCTACCTGTCAATGTGGAAAATTGTCCAGGTATATCCTGGGCACAAAAAGCAGGACAATGCCAACCTGGCAAATTGCCACTCTCAGTCTACTCTCTATTATCAGCAAAGTGATGGAGGGATTCATCAATAGTCCGAATAAGGAGCAATTTCTTAGCAATGACCTGCTCTCTGGGACTTCAGGTTGGGGTCTGTCAGTTCCTGACCTGGTTGCAGCCTTTGTCCAAACATGGGGAGGTGGGTCATCTTTGACATCAGGCTCCACTTGACCGAGTATGATGTCATGAAGCCCCAGAAACACTAGGGTCAATGGAAATCAGGGGGAGGTATTCTACAGGTTAGAGTCATACTTGGTACAAAGGAATATGATTGGGCTGGTTAGCAGTCCATCATCTCAGCTGGGGTTCTTCTTAATCTTCATTCACAGGATGTGGGTGGCATTGGCTAGGTATCCCTAACCTATCTCTGGTTAAGAGCAACCACATGACAGTGAGTCTAGAGTCACTTGGACGCCACACCAGGTAAGAATGGCAGATTTCCTTCTCTAAAGGACATTAGTGAACCAGAAGAATTTTTAGTTTCACTCTCATCATGAGACTTCTAGTTTCAAATTTGTATTGAATTCACATTCCACCATCTGCTTGAGTCCCCAGAATATTGCATGGGTTCCTGGATGAATAGTTTAGGGATTCTGTCTGAGAATCACCACCTTGTTATGGTGAAGAGGTTTGTGTGTACCTAGGAAGCCAAGAGCTAAACTGTTTGGAGTACAGTTCCTGGCAGGGTTACTCATAATGCTAAGGTCAATGGGGAGGTTCCAGACAAAGGGTGATCCATGAAGACCCCAATGGCTCAGCATCACAATGGTTTCATAGAACATGGCACACTCCAGCGCAGTACAGGCTATACGGCCCTCGATGGTTCCACAGATTGGTGCAACAATCTAAAGACCTTCTATCCTACACTATTCCATTTTCATCCATATGTTTATCCAATGACCATTTAAATGCCCTTAATGTTGGTGGGTCTACTAGTGTTGCAGGTGGGGCGTTCCACACCCCTACTATTCGCTGAGTAAAGAATGACATCTGTCCTACATCTATCACCACTCAAGTTAAAGCTATCCGAGGAAAAAGGCTCTCCCTGTCCACCCTATCTAATCCTCTGATTATCTTATATGTCTCTATTAAGTCATCTCTCAACCTTCTTCTCTCTAATGAAAACAGCCTCAAGTCCCTCAGCCTTTCCTCGTAAGACCTTCCCTCCATACCAGACAACATCCTAATAATTCCTCTGCACCAGTTCCAAAGCTTCCACATCCTTCCTATAATATGGTGAGCAGAACTGTGGGCAAAACTCTAAGTGCAGTCGCACCACAATTTTGTACAGCTGCAACATGACCTCATGGCTCTGGAACTCAATCCCTCTACCAATAAAACCTAACACACCGTATGCCTTCTTAACAACCCTGTCAACCTGGGTGGCACCTATCAGGGATCTATGGACATGGACACCAAGATCTCTCTGCTCATCTATACTACCAAGAATTTTACTATTAGTCCTGTACTCTGCATTCCTGTTACCCCTTCCAAAGTGAATCACACTTTTCCCCATTAAACTCCATTTGCCACCTCTCAGCCCAGCTCTGCAGTTTATCTATGCCTCTTTGTAACCTGCAGCATCCTTCAGCACTATCCACAACTCCACCGATCTTAGTGTCATTCATAAATTTACTAAGGCATCCTTTTACACCCTCATTCAGGTTGTTCATACAAATGACAAACAGCAGTGGCCCTAAAACAGATTTGTGCAGTACACCACTAATAACTGAACTCCAGGATGAACATTTCCCATCAACCTCCACCCTCTGTCTTCTTTTGTCTTGCCAATTTCTGATCCAAACCACTAAATCACCCTCAATCCCATGCCTCTGTATTTTGTGTTATAGCTTACCGTGGGGAACCTTACCAAATGCCTTACTGAAACCTATATACACCACATCAACTGCTTTACCCTCACCCACCTGTCTGGTCACCTTCTCAAAGAACTCAATAAGGTTTGTGAGGCATGACCTACCCTTCACAAAACCATGTTGACTACCCCTAATCAACTTATTCCTCTCTAGACGATTATAAATCTTAGCTCTTAATACCTTTTCCAACAGTTTACCCATAACCAAAGTAAGGCTCACTGGTCTGTAATTTCCAGGGTTGTCTTTACTCCCCTATCTCCTCAGACACCACACACAACTTCCAACTACTACACTTGATTGGCCCTCATCTTTCTCTAGTCATTCTTTTATTCCTGATACACCTGCAGAAAGCCTTAGGGTTTTCCTTGATTCTATCTACTAATGACTTCTTATGTCCCCTCTTGGCTCTTCTTAGCTCTCCCTTTAGGGCTTTCCTGGCTAACTTGTAACTCTCAAGCGCCCAAACTGAGCCTTCACACCTCATCCTAACATAATCCTTCTTCTTCCTATTGACAAGAGATTCAACTTCCTTAGTAAACCACGGGTCCTGTGCTCGACCACTTCCTCCCTGCCTGACTGGTACATACTTATCAAGGACATGCAGTAGCGTTCCTTGAATAAACTCCACTTTTTAATTTTGAAGGTGAATGAAGGCTGCAACAGAAGAAAGGCCTGTCATGCCAGTGGCCTTCGACCCCTAGCTGCCAAGGTTCATGTGGTGGCTGTCTTTGCAGCAGGCTCCACACAATAAAAAAAAGTCACACCCAGGCATCCTCTTCACTGCCACTAAGGCAGTATAGGGTCCAAGGTGGTCTAAACTTCCTGTGCTCTAAAAATGGACAAAAACAGCTCAAGGACAACAAGGCATTAAACACCTGCTGGAGGCAACATTTCCAAGAACTCCTCAACTATAATACCAAAGGTAACTTGGAAATCAACCAATTCCCCAGAAGTCCATGCAAGGTGAGATGCGACCAAAGTACAAGATGCCATAAGGAGCCTAAGAAACAAAATGGCTGCAGGTCCCAATGGGATTCCTGCAGAGATCCTAAAGGAGGTGGCCCACAGCTCCATCAACACATACGTGTTTTGCCGTTGAAGGTTTAGCTCAAAGATGAGCTCCCCTTAGAGCTCAGGGATGTTGTGATTGTGACCATATTCACAAAGGATGCTAACGCTAACTGAGAATTACAAAGGCACCTCCCTTCTGTCAACCACAGGTAAGTCCTTGCATTTGTCCTTGTCAATAGGCTTTTGCTGTTTTTGGAGGAAATACTTCCTGAATCACAACCTGGCTTCCACCCATCCAGAGGAACAACAGCACATCAATTACAAAAAAAATTCCAGGAACAGAAACAACTGCTTTATGTGGCTTTCATCGACCTAACGAAGGCTTTAACCACAGTTAACCACTTGGCTCTCTGGTGGATACTGTCATGATGTGGCTGTGATCTGATACGTTCATCTGGATGCGGAGGTTGCTGCATGACAACGTCTCTGTGACAGCGCTTAGCAACTATGATTGGAGTCTGTGCCTTTCACCATGGAGATGGGGGTCAAGGAGGACTGGATCATCACACCCACTCTGTTCAACAGCTTCATTACCACTATCCTCCATCTGACTGACCAAAACCTGTCCAAAGGAATTCAAATCATTTACAGTAGGGATGGCAGGCTGGTCAACTTCAATAGGTTCAAGGCCAAAGGCAAGGTCTCCACCATCTCCATCTTGGAGCTTCAATATGTTGTTGACAATGCCATCGCAGCACACTCTGTGGAAGATCTGCAGTGCATCTTGGATGGCTTTGTCAAGGCACATAAACTCCTAGGCCTTACCCTTAACATTAAAAATACTCGAGTACTCCATCAACCATCACCCAACGATTCCTCCAGCCCTCCACAATAAGGGTCAACAACCATCCCTTTGAAAATATGGATCATTTTCCACACCTCAGCAGCCTGTCTCACTTCCACGGTCAATGTTGATGAAGAAATACAACACTGTCTGAGCTGTGCAAATGGAACGTAGGCCCACCTCAGAAGAACTGGACTAGACTACACTTTTGGTCTACAAAGCGGTTGTCCTTCCCACACTGCTGTATGGAACTGAAACTTGGACTACCTACAGTAGGCACCTTAAAGCATTGGAACAACACCTATGCGGATCAGCTAGGGAGACAAGTGCACCAACACCAATATCTTGGAGAAGGCCAGAACTAGCATCACCACCACCGCCATTCAAAAGCAACTCTGATGGACCAACCATGTCACCCAAACACCCGATTCATGTCTCCCAAAACAGGTCATGTGCTCCCAGCTGAAGGAAGGTCAGTATGCCCCTGCTGGCCAAAAGAATGCTTCAGCAATCCGAGCCAACCTTCAGAAATTCCATACCAATGTCAACAATTGGGAGGACATAGCTACAAACTAGAATCAGTGGAGAAACATCATCCAATAGGGAGCTATATGTCACAAAAACAATCCCCATCATACTGCTGAACAGAACAGAGTCTTGTGCAAGGAGAGATAGAACATCAGGAAGGCTCAACCACCAAACGTCCAACCACCATCACCCCCAACCATGCCCACACTGCAACAGAATCTGTGAATCCCAGATTGGTCTCCTCAACCATCTGAAGACCCACAAATAGACAACCTTATGGAGGACAATCACACTCAATCCGAATGGTCACTGATAAGTCTAAGGTTAATACTATTCAGGTCATCGCTTCCCCCTGGTTTCTCAGAATTGGTACTATACTAATCAGCCTGTTCAGAGACAGTACTATACCCCTCTGGAACAGATGGGACTTGAACCCAGGCCATCTGGCTTAAAGGTAGGGACACTACCATTGTGCCACAAGAGTCCAAGAATTTTGCCCTGGTCAAAGCATCTTCAGATGTTCCATCAAAAACCTTCCCTCCATCATAAAGGTTCGAAGTGGGGATGTTTGCTGATGACTGCACAATGTTAGCACCATTTGTGACTCCTCAGATACTGAAGCAGTCCATGTCCAACTACAACAAGACCTGGACAGTATCCAGGCTTGGGCTGACAAGTGGATAGTAACACATGCACCATACAAATGCCAGGCAATGTCCATTTCCAACATGAGACAATCTAACCCTTATTCCTTGACATTCCATGGCACTACCATCGCTGAAACCCCCACTATCACCATCCTGTGGCATTACCATTGACTAGAAACTGAACCGGACTCGCCATATAAGTACTGAAGTATAAGTACTGAGGTCAAGTAGCTATATCCGTCAAGTTGATTCTTTTACCTCTGGTGTGTATATCCTGCAACTGTGTCAATAAATACCCAGGTTGCAGAGGGCTGACACTTTTGGGTAAACAGCTCTCCCAGTTGAGACACAAGGCCTCAGATGTTAACAAGGTGAAGTTTCAAGTTATTGAGTCAGAATTACTTTTAAAATTGAATGAGGCCTATCCTGTCCACAGCAGTCATCAAACATTCATCTATTCTAATTCCATTTTCCAACACTTGGCCCATAGACTTGTATGTTATGGTGTTTTAACTGCTCATCTAAGCAATTCTTTGCTTTTCTAATTCTAAGCAATTCTAAGCAATGGTTCCCTTCTCTACCATCCTTTCAGGCAAAAAGTTCTAAATATGCTCAAGCCTTATTTTAGAACTGTGTTGCCTGGTTAGTGACTTCTCTACTAAGGGGAAAGGTTCCTCCCTATCTCCCTTGTCTATGCCTCTCTGAACTGTGTACACCTCAAATAGATTCCACCCAACTCAACCCCCCACCCCACCAGCCTTCTCTGCTCTAAGAAAAACAAGTCTAGTGTCTCTGACAGAGGCGGATATTTTATTTTTAAATTTCTTTAAATGTTTATTATGGAGGTAAATCACATAATATTTACTCAAATAGATGCACTGTTAAACTTTGGACACTACTGAAATTATTCAATATCAATTTGTCTTAAGGAATCAATATGTAAACAATGCGACATGAAAACAGACAAAAGAAACCTTCTCGTAACAATGTAGCAGCTCAGTCAGCATAAACCCAGCTAAGAAGAATGTATTATTTCCTCAGTTCCTGACCAGATGATACTTTTCCTGCAACATAAGTTCTGCAACATATTTTCAATTATTTTTGCAAAGTGGAAAATACTAAAGGAAATTCTTTGCAGTTAAATTTGAAAAGTGACAATGAATTCAGGGAAAGATTGCATTAAGGAGAGATATTCATTTACGATTGCAAATGTTTTCACTCCTGATTCTCTCCCTCTCAGGGATCAACTCATTGCTGTGCTGGTGCTCAATTTTAACATTGGCTGAAAATTCTGTAAATGAACTCATTCTGCCTTCACCCCAAAGCAACACTATTCATTTAATGCTGGAACAAATTCCTGCAGATACTGGAACCTGTACTGAAAGCATAAAATGCTGGAAATCGGTGGGTCAGACAGCATTCATGGAGAGAGAACAAGCTATTCATTCTACAATTTAAGCCTGGTCCCAACTTCGCTCGCACCTCACCGAGACATAACCAATTAAAAGCTGTAGTTATTGAATACTGTACCAATTAGGAAAGGTGTCAGTTTCTGCTTGCCTACTATCATTGAGGCTTTCCAGCTGAGATTATTTAACTCAGTGCAAACTTCAAAATATTTGGATGCAAGTGACTGGGGAGGGTGTTGTGGCAGATCGGACGGTGCTGAAGATTAAAGGTTAAGACTAGAGTTCATAGTTATGGGGAATAGATTCTGCCCTGGTTCCTGCCCTAATCCCTGCTCAGTGACAAAGAGCTCTTGTGAAGAACACAGGTACAACTTGGATATTAATACTGGTTCTTACTTTACTGTGGTACAGATTGAAAAGATATCATCATCATCAACATCCGTCCTTTTTAATTACAAGCAAGTTTGTTCTCAGGGTTAAAAAACTATATGTCTTGTTCTACCCTTTGACCAAAGCCTGTAATTATGTATAGTGAGACACTTCTAAAACAGAACAGTCTGGAAAACATTTAGCCACCTCTATACAGACCTGTTCCTATACTGCATTGTTAAGTTCCATGTCACCAGCGTTCCCCCTACAATGAACAGCAGTCGGTACATGTGCCTTTAGCTGAGAACCACAATCTTACGGACATCTTTAATGCAGAATCTTCATGCTACGTAGGAGACACTCCCAAAACCCTGGTTCATATTTGCCATACAAAATGCTGTACAAGGCCAGAAGAGACCACAACTGGACCAGCACATCCATCCATCCCTTCCACATATCACTAGACTAATCTGGGACTCACAATCCAATTATTTTCAGAGATCTGAGCTAAAATTTGGTCTGTTCCAGTACCCTAGTGCGTTTTCCAAAGTGAGTGCCTCCCATGTGCTGCATCTACTTAAATCCCCAGAAACCTTCAGTACAATTCTCTCTGTGTAGTACAGTGAGGCAGCCTGTGTGTGTGAGACCGAAAGACTGAAACACGTTGTGAAACCTCACACATCCACAATGCACACTTACCAGGCACTGATGGGTGGGTTACAGCTGGGAGCGGTGTCCTGAACAGGAAGACTGTAAAATGCCAGGGGGAAGGTGGGTGTTTGATAGAGAGATCCTCACTGTAGGGCCAAGTTGGGCAGGATCCCTTCCCATTCAGGAGACTGTCTGGGCACAAGCCACACAATGACCTTGCAACAGGAAGAGCCCGCTGCCAATCACAACCAACGGACCAATGAGATCATCGTACGATGACGTCAGGGGGAACCCAAGGGAATTCCTTCTTGAATGTTCAGTATCAAAATTCTGACCATGTCTGGGGGCGGGGGTCAGTGACCGAGGCACCTGATTAGCTTCAGGCTGGACCGAACAGGAGTCGACATTGTCAGACTTTCAAAAAAATAGAATACTTTTTCGCTAATGCTCAGCTCGCGAAAGCGGGACCAGTTCCCCCCAGTTAACCCCCTCGGCCTCCCCTCGGGGCGAGGCGGAACAGAACCCAAAAAAAGGAGCCTATTTAAAGAACCAGAGGCGGGGAGATGCTGGGTGGGTACGAAAACTGTGCCCACAGTATTTCATAGCAGAAGTCGCAATTTTTATTTTCTCTCAAATCCAGTCAGTAAAGGAAAGTGCCTTAAATTCTCGGTTTAATCAAAGTAGGTACTTTTAAAGGCAAACTTCTGCTTGATTCATGCACAGCTGACTGAAAATGTGTAACTCAATTATAATATCAGTTCGAATGAGATCCGTTACATTCATCGGTATGTCCGCGGCTTCAGCAACCTCACGAACAGACAATACAGCGATCTGATTCTGGACCCAATGTTATATTCAAGTTTCAGGGGAACTGCGCCCAAATCTAGGTCCCACCCTGTTACAGTTTCTGAATCACCAGGACTTTTTAAAAGTCATTTCCTCCACGTGAATGTGAGGGGAATTATTTGCAGTAAAATCTCCCTTGCGATATGGAAATTCGGCGGATGATTCATATGAATAATACCCGAAACCTGACACAGTTCTGATAAAATGATGAACCTTCATTCTCCTCTCAGCCCTGACCCACTGAAATAATTAAAGGTACAATCTGAATCCTCTCCCTGATGATAAAGGCCACCATCTGACGTGCAATATTACAGTTGACGCTGTTTCGGTTACATATGGAAGGGGCTACACTGTAAAAATAATCAACATAAAATACTGTAGATGTTCAAAATGTGGAATAAAGACAGAATACGCAGCAAGTCTAGCAGCATCAATGGAGAAACACTTTATGTTTGGAGTGTTCTTCAGCACACTATAAAAATGATTGCGAGTATTTCTCAATGATAGATTACGACTGGGAGAAATCTTTTCTGCAGTGCAAATGCATTTTTTTATTTTCAAACATATACTTTATAAATATAAGAAAAACTCTTTGTATATATACATTGACACAAAAGCAGTTCAGTTCTGCACAATTGCATATCAAGTGAACACACAAAACGTTGGAGTTTGACTATTTACAAACCTCTATTACACAGACAACACTAATATTTACAGATGTTTGAGGCACTGGGAGGGTCCAATAACTGAACAGACCCCCAATTACCTTCAGTAGGAAGACCTCAGATGGTAGTCTTTCCCCACTGTACCTTGACAGCAGCTGCCCCAAGCTTCAGTGCGTCCCTCAGCACATAGTCCTGACTTTGGAATGTGCCAGTCTGCAACACTGGGTCAGGGTCAACTCCTTCAGCTGGAAAACCAACAATGTCCGGGCAGACCAAAGAATGTCGTTCAATGAGTTGATGGTCCTCCGGGTGCAGTTGATGTCTGTCTTGGTGTGTGTCCCAGGGAACAAATGTACAGCACAGAGTCCCACATCACAGAGTTGCATCTTCCTCCAGAATTCCTTTGCAAAGGCACATTCCAGAAGGAGATGTGTGACAGTCTCTACCCCTCACAGCCACTTTGAAGGTAGCATGTGGTGGCACAGGTGAACATGAAGAATCTCACAGTGGCAATGCTTAAAACCTGCTTAGGACAAGGTTACATTAAATGGTAAAGCAAATTCACAAAGCTGTATAGCATACTTACGTGACTTACTGTGTTCTTAGGTAACAATGAGATAACAGAAGATGAAATTCCAAAGAAATTCAAAGATAGGAACTGGAATAACCCACTCGGTCCCTCAAACCTGTTGCAGCAATTCACTTGCTTGCTTTCTCTCTGAATCTTTTGACATCCAAAACTGGCAAAACCTCCAGAATTGAAAATTTCAATTGGCTCATCATGCACTGCTTTTGGGAAGCTCAATCCAGGGTTTCAATACCTTTTGTGTGGGGAAAAATGTATACGACATTACTCTGTTTTTAAGGTTATGAGTATTGCGGCATGATTTGGAGATGCCAGTTTTGGACTGGGGTGGACAAACTTAAAAATCGCACAGCAACAGGTTATAGTCCAACAGGTTTATTTGGAAGCACTAGCTTGCAAAGCACTGCTGCTTCATCAGATGGTTGTGGAGTATAAATTCGTAAGACACAGAATTTATCGCAAAAATTTAGTGTGATGTAACTGAGATTATATATTGAAAAAGACCCGGCATGCTTGTCAAGTCTCACATCTTTTAGAATGACTGTGTTGGTTTCAGTTCTTTCCTATTTAAATCCCAGAACCTTTTTGCAGTTACATTGAAGCATTGCATTTTAATGGGGGTGGGGTGGGGATGATGGCCGAGTGGTATTCTCACTGAACTTTCATGTAAGCTATAATAACATGATAACTTACAGGTTATTGTGTGCCCAACTACACAGGCAATAGGCTACTAGCAACATGATGCTGGGTGAGAGGACTTGCTAAACATTAGCATACACACAGCAGTGTCTGGCTGAAGTCTGGTTTGCAGAAGGTATCACAGTCCAGTGAGTATTGAGAAAGTCAAGTCTGCAGATACCAAATGTATAATGTCCCAAATCTCCAAGTGCAGCACCCTGTGGTTTTAATCTATTCTATTGTCTTTGCCATAATTTCTGACTCTGGTAAATGATTCCAAACAAAGGAATTGGTAGCTTTGGTGAAGGAAGAGAAAATCAGAAAACCCAAAAGTGAGATGGACATTGAACTATCTTCATTACAGGCACACAATGTCGGGAGTTATTGATTCAGTTGTCCAATTTTTGTAACTTTCTCATCCCTACCATCTGAAATTTCTATATTCCTCTAATTTTGGTTTCTTGGACCTCCCTCATTTCAGCTGTTCCCCCATTGGTGGCTACACTTTCAGACATCAAGGTCCTAAGCTTCAGAATTCCCTCTCCCAACCCTCAATCTTTACTCCTTTAAGATAAGCATTGAAATCTGCCTTTGGTCCAAGCCTTTGATCACCTCTCCAAATTCTTTGTACATTGATACCAAAAACAATTTCCATCAGGTAAGAGTCCGCGAGGGGTGGTCATGTGGAAGTGGTTGGGGTGTGCTAGGTGTTGGGTGGGTGTTAGGTATGGGGATGATGAGCAGGGCAGGTGAACACACAGCAGGGAAAGTGTACAGGGTATAAAGTCGGGATACGGGACCCAGGGTAGGTGTATAGGTGCTGGGGGGTGGGTTGTACAGGGAGCAGGAAGGTTGGACAGGTGCAGGGCAGGTATGGATGCAGAGTAGGTTTACAGGGTCCGATGTGAGTGTAAAGAGTGCAGGATAGCCTTATGTGGTGCAGCATGAGTGGAAAGGGTGCAGGGCAGGGGTATGGGAGGCAGGGCAGGGGTATGGGGGGCAGGGCAGGTGCAGGGCGGGCAGGTTGGGTGTATGGAGTGCAGGGCGGGTGTATGGGGGGGGGGGGGGGGTCAGGGTAGGTGAATGGGAGGACAGGGCCGGGGAAAGGGGGTGCAGTGCAGGGGTAGGGGATGCTGTGGCAGGAGTAGGGGGTGCTGTGGCAGGAGTAGGGGGTGCTGTGGCGGGGTAGGGGGTGCTGTGGCAGGGGTAGGGGGTGCTGTGCAGGGGTAGGGGGTGCAGTGCAGGGGTAGGGAGTCCTGTGGCAGAGGTAGGAGGTGCAGTGCAGGGTTAAGGTGTGCAGTGCAGGGCTAGGGGGTGCTGTGGCAGGGGTAGGGGGTGCTGTGCAGGGATAGGGGATGGTGTGGCAGGGGAAGGGAGTGCTGTGGCTGGAGTAGGGGGTGCTGCACAGGGATAGGGTGTGGTGTGGCAGGGGTAGGGGGTGCTGTGGCAGGGTAGGGGTGCAGTGCAGGGGTAGGGTGTGTTGTGGCAGGGGTAGGGGGCGCAGTGCAGGAATAGGGGGTGCTATGCAGGGATAAGGGGTGGTGTGCAGGGGTAGGGGGTGCTGTGGCAGGGGTAGGGGGTGGTATGGCAGGGGTAGGGGGTGCAGTGCAGGGGTGTATGGAGTGCAGTGCAGGGGTAGGGGGTGGTATGGCAGGGGTAGGCAGCGCAGTGCATGAATAGGGGGTGCTATGCAGAGATAGGGGGTGATGTGCGGGGATAGGGGTGCTGTACAGGGATAGGTGTGCAGAGCAGGGATAGGGGGTGCTGTGGCAGGGGTGTATGGGGTGCTGTGCAGGGGTAGGGGGTGCAGTGCAGTGGGAGGGCGTGCAGTGCAGTGGGAGGGCGTGCAGTGCAGGGGTGTACGGAATGCAGTTCAGGGGTAGGGCGTGCAGTGCAGGAGTAGGGCGTGCAGTGCAGGGGTAGGGGGTGCAGTGCAGGGGTACGGGTGCAGTGCAGGGGTAGGGGGTGCAGTGCAGGGGTAGGGGGTGCAGTGCAGGGATAGGGGGTGCAGTGCAGGGGTACGGGTGCAGTGCAGGGGTAGGGGGTGCAGTGCAGGGGTAGGGGGTGCAGTGCAGGGGTACGGGTGCAGTGCAGGGGTAGGGGGTGCAGTGCAGGGGTAGGGGGTGCAGTGCAGGGATAGGGGGTGCAGTGCAGGGGTACGGGTGCAGTGCAGGGGTAGGGGGTGCAGTGCAGGGGTAGGGGGTGCAGTGCAGGGATAGGGGGTGCTGTGCAGGGATAGGGGGTGCTGTGCAGGGATAGGGGGTGCAGTGCAGGGATAGGGGGTGCAGTGCAGGGATAGGGGGTGCTGTGCAGGGATAGGGGGTGCTGTGCAGGGATAGGGGGTGCTGTGCAGGGATAGCGGGTGCAGTGCAGGGGTAGGGGGTGCTGTGCGGGGGTAAGGGATGCTGTGCTGGGGTACGGGGTTCTGTGCGGGTGTGTGCTCTCGCCTGGAATGCTGGAAGATGACAGACTGTAGGGCCGTGGTTCAAGGTGCTGTACAGGATGTATTTGGTGTGGGTTGTGGGCTGCATGAGGTGGAGCATGTGAACCTTTCTTCTCCTATGGTTTCTTTTATGAAAATGATATACATCCAGAATCACAAATACCACAGTATTTTGTAATTGAAGTTTTCTTTTAAACTAAATGAGCAAAAGTTTTTTTCAGAAAAGATTTTACATCACAATACTGACACACAATAAAACATCAGGAATTGTTGCTTCATTTTACATCTGTACACAGCTAAATGGACAGAAACTTCATTTTTGGAAAGAGAGCAAACAGTATGTGACGGGAAGAAAGCATGTACAGTAAGTGCAATCTCAGAGTATAGGACTATTGCACACCAATCAAAAGCAGAATTCCCATTGATCTTACTCTGTGTCACAGCTTGGTAGGACTGCATCTCCATTGTTTCCCAGCAGTGTGTGGGAGGAGACATTACAATTTAGATAAAGGACACTCTCTCGGACACCCTTCTTCTTCTGTTGCCAAATCTGTATTGAGCAAGTGACTTCCTGTTTAGCTAATAAGCAATGCTGTCTTCACAGTGACAGTGCAGCGACTGACAGTGTCACATGTATGTTTGACCTCTCAGAAGTGGCAGGGGCGTAGTTATCATTTCTATCAGAGTCCAGACAAGTCCATCACTCCAGGTGTAGCCTCACCAGCATCCTATACAGCTGCAGCATAACCTCCCTGTTTTTAAACTCCATCCCTCTAACAATGAAGGACAATATTCAATTTGTCTTTTTAATTACCTACTGCACCTGCAAACCAACATTTTGTGGTTCATGCCCAATGACACCCAGCTCCCTCTGTACAGCAGCATGCTGCAATTTTTCATCATTTAAATTATAGTCCATTTTGCTGTTATGCCTGCCAAATTGGGTAACCCCACGTTTACCAACATCTACCGCTCACAACTTATCGATATCCCTCTGCAGACTTTTGGTATCTTCTGTACACTCTTCTCTACCACTCATCTTAGTGTCATCTGCAAACTTTGACACATGACAGTTGGTCCCCAACTCTCAATCATCGATGTGAATTGTCAACAATTGCTGACCCAACACTGATCCCTGAGGCATACCACTAGCCACTGATTGCCAACCAGAAAACAACCTATTTATCCCCACTCTTTATTTTCTGTCAGTTAACCAATCTCCTATCCATAGTAATACAATATCAGTAACAGTGTGCACCTTTGCCTTGTGCAGCAGCTTTTGTGCGGCACCTTGTCGAATGCCTTCTGGAAATTCAGATACACCACATCCACCAGTTCCCTATTGTCGACCGCACTTGTAATGTCCTCAAATAATTCCAGTAAATTAGTTAAGCATGGCCTACCTTTCATGAATCTCTGCCCAATGGGACAATTTTTATCCAATGTCTTGCTATTTCTTCCTTGATTTTCCCTATTAAAGAAGTTAAATTAATGAGCCTACAGTTACCCACCTTTTGTCTGTCTCCTTTTTTAAACAGTGGCATTACATTTACTATTTTCCAATCTGCCATAACAGCCCAAAAGTCCACCGAATTTTGGTAAATTACCACAAGCACATTTACTATTTCCCGCACCATCTCTTTTAGTATCCTGGGATGCATTCCATCAGAGCCTGGAGACTTGTCTACCTTTAGCCCCATTCGCTTGCCCAGCACTAACTCTTTCATGATGCTGATCATTTCTCGGTCCTCACCTGCCATAACCTCCTTGTCATCAATTATTGGCATGTTACTTGTGTCTTCCACTGTGAAGATGGACACAAATACCTGTTCAATGCCTTGGCCATTTCTTCATTTCCCATTATTAGATCCCCCTTCTCATCCTCTAAGGACCAATGTTTACCTTCACCACTCTTTTTCATTTTATTTATTTGTAGAAACTTCTGCTCTGTTTTTATATTCCAAGCAAATTCACTCTCATAATCCATCTTACCTTTTTTTTATAAGTTTATCCAATGACTTTACAGGTCTACCAATCCTCTAGTTTCCCACTAATCTTTGCTACTTTGTATGCATGAGCTTTCAATTTGACACCCTCCTTTATTTCCTTGGTTATCCATGGCTGATTATCCCTTTTCCTACAGTCCTTCCTTTTCACTGAGATATATTTTTGTTGAGCACTGTGAAAAATCACTTTGAAAGTCCTCTCCTGTTCCTCAACTGTCTCACCATATAGTCATTGCTCCCAGTCTGTTTAGGCAACTCCTCCCTCATCTGTTGTAGCCTCCTTTGTCTAATTACAAGACACTGGTATTGGATTTTACCTTTTAACCTTCCATCTGTATTTTAAATCTGTGATTGCTCCTTCTGAGAGGATCCTTAACAATGAGATCATTAATTATTCCTGTCAAATTACACGGGATCAGATCGAGGATAGCTTGCTCCCTCATGGGTTCCACTACATACTGTTCGAGGAAACTATTGCAGATACATTCAATGAACTCCTGTTCAAGACTGCCTTGACCAACCTGGTTGACCAATCAATATGTAGATTAAAATCTCCCATGATAATTACGGTACCGTTTTTACATGCATCATTATTTCCTCGTTTATTACCCACCCCACCATGGTGTTATGTTATTTTTCACTACCACCCTGATTTCATCCTTAGATGCCAGCGCTAGATTACCTCCCTTTCCTTCCTTTCTGTCCTTTCGAATAGTCTGACACCCTGCGATATTTAACCCCCAGTTGTGTTACCCTGCAACCAAGTTGCTGAGGATTGTTGTGGAGGAGGTGCTGACTGAGTGCGATCTGTGAGTCAGGAGATCAAGGATCCAGTTGCAGAGGGCAGAGCAGAGACCTAGGTCTTGAAGCTCAGAGATTAGTTTGGTTGGGATTATAATGTTAAAGGCAAAGTCAATAAGTAGAAGCTTGACATGGTTATCCTTATTATCCAGGAGTTCCAGGGATGAACATAGGGCTAGGGAGATAGTGTATTCTGTGGACGAGTTGTGTCTGTAGGCAAATTGCAAGAGGTGAAGGCAGGTTGGGAGGCTGGAGTTGGTGTGAGCCATGACTAACCTTTCGAAGCACTTCATAATGATGGAGATCAGAGCCACCAGGCGGCAGTCATCGAGACACGTTGCATGTGCTTTCTTTGGTACCGGGATCATGGTGGCCTTCTTGAAGCAGATGGCGACTTCAGATTGTAGCAAGGAGAGATTAAAGATGTCAGCGAATAATCTCACCACATGGTCAGCACAGGGTCTGAGCGCAAGGCTGGGGACTCCCTCTGGGCCAATCCCTTTCTGTGGGTTGTTTTTACCTCACTTTCAACAAGGCCAATCTAACATCTGCAGCAGTGACTGAGGGAACAGGAGCATCTGAGGCTGGCAGGGCAGGAGACACTGTTTCACTGACCTATTTGAACTGAGTGTGAAATGCATTGAGCACATTGGGGAGGGATGTATTTTTGTCCACTGCTCTGTTCTGCTTCACTTTGTAGCAGGTGATATCATGTAGGCCTTGCCACAGATGGCGGGTTGTCCACCCATGGTACAGGAGTTACCATGAATTACTGCTTCACCTTTGATAAAACCAGTAAAATCAACAGGAGTCAGGATGGTTCACTCAGATTTACTGACTGATGGAAATCCTTTTGGAACAATTGTAACTTGTACAATAGAAATAGCCGTGCAATTTGTCTCACCTGCTTCCCAAACAGTAGAGCCCCTGTATCCGCAGATTTGATTTCCTCGGTTTCCGTTATCTGCAGTTTACCGCGGCCCAAAAATATGATGTGGAACATTTCAGAAAGAATTGCAGGGAGCTGCTGGGGATGTAAATTCCCATTTAAATGATAGGTTTCAGGCATCCAAGGTAGGTCTTGGGGTGTATCACCCGTGGAAACAGGGGACACCTGTAATTCCCAGAGGCATATCCTGGGTACACCATGTACAATTCTTCATATTGTGGTGTGGCACATTGATCCCATTCCATTACGAGGTCACTAAATTCAGGAGGATGTAGTTGGAGAAATAATTCCACAGAGGCCAGTTTCCCATCACTGGGTCACCCTTTATTTATCCGTGGAGACTCCTTAACACTGATCCAGCTCCCTCAGAGCCAGCTCTCAGAGAACACAGAACGTGGGCACTCATGTTTATATCTGTCAGCCAGGGCTCCTCATTGGAAACAGGTTAACAGCCCCAATCGGGGAGCTCATATTCTATGAGGTCTATCTGGCTGACCTCGTTACAATCACTACATCCCTCCGCCCTGAATCCCAGGACATAGACTGATCCTTTCTTTTGTAGATCCTCCTGCTGTGTTTTAGCACCAGGTCAGCCTCTGATATGGGGGGGTGCATGTAAGGCACAGGAGCTGGCCTATTGCACCTGGAGTGTCTCAGAAGGAATTCATTCTCCCCTTCAGGTGGCAAAGGCATCGTCGTGGCAACATCCACTGTGTCCTTCTCAGATTCCGAGGTATTCTCAACGCTTGACAGAAAGGGAGAACCCACAGGTTCCAGGATAGTTGGAAAGGCTGTCAAGGAGCCAGGCACATTTTCCTCCCTCACCGTTTCCAAGTTTCCAGCTTTCATATGGTCCACGTGCTTGTTGAGGGCCGTCACACCAAGTTTACACATCGCCAGATCTGACCTTGCGTTGACCATGCCTCATACCTATGTAAGACCATTCTCGTGATTCCTGCACCGAACTTTGTCCCCTGAAGAAACCGTCTCTCTTGCTGAGTGGTGTCTTGTGTCCAGCAATGGTTTCCTGATGCCATTTCACCATCTGCACCCCCCCCCCGGGTCTGGGAAGATCAAATATAACCTGGTACAGAGTCTTCCCTCGACTTCCTACTCTGCTGGAGCTATCTCTGTAGTTGCGTGAGGGCTGGTCTGATAATCAAACAGGAACCGGGAGAGATTTATATCTAGTGAAGCTGTAACCTTCAAAGTTTGGACTGTACTTTCTGCCAGATCATTGGATGATAGATGGTATGGAGCTGTCCTTAAATGACAAATAACATTTAACTATAGGAAATACCCAAATTCCCAGCTGATAAACAATGGCCCACTATCTGTGACCAACACTTCTGGGAGTCTGTATATTGCAAAAGATGCATACAACCTTTCTATCATCATCCCCGTGTTTGAAGAATGAACTCTCTGCCTGTCCAGCCACTATGAGTGGGTGTCTACAATGACGAAGAACATTGAGTCCATGATACTCAATGTGTAACAGAATCCAGGATTAACCCGACCATTCCCATGAATGTGGGGGAGCTGCTGGCATAGCTTTTCTCCTTGTTAGTACTCTGGGCACTGCCCCACCAACACGGCCATGTCTGCATTCATTCCTGGCCACCAGATATAACTTCTCGCCAATGTTTTCATTTTGGAAACCCTAGATGACCCTGGGGGAGTTCAGCCAGTACCTTTGCCAGGATCTTTGCTCGAGCCAATCACTCTTCCTCCTCATAATAAATGCCATTCTCTACCGTGACCTGGTCTTTCTGGGTCCAAAAAGGGTTTCAGTTCTGGTTGTGATGGCCCTTTGGTTTCCCCCATCACCATGCAAGACCAGATCTTTGTGCATACATAGTCTGATATTGTCAGTGATGACTGGAAGGATGTCAGAAAATTTAAAATCATCACGGAATCTTCCAGTGGCGATACCACCCAGTGGTGTATCTATCAGTGGGAGGTGGCTGGATACATCCACATATATACCTGGCCTCCCAGACGGTGTTCCAAGTTGTAATTGCATACATTTAATATTAGAGCCCACTGTTGAATTCAGCTTGAAGCTATGGGCAGCACTGCCTTGTCCTTTTTAATTGAATTGAATTGAATTGAATTGATTGTCACATGTACTGAGGCACAGTGAAAAGCTTTGTTTTGTGAGCAATACAGGCAGATCACACAGTTAAGTAGTAAATAATAGGTAAACAGCAGCAAAAACAAAAACACAGGTACGGGCGAATGTTAAGAGTTTGTGAGTCCATTCAGTATTCTGGTAACAGTAGGGTAGAAACTGTTACAAAACCGGCTGGTGCGTGTGTTCAGGCTTCTGTACCTTCTCCCCGATGGTAGAGGTTGTAGAAAAACATTGCCAGGGTGGGATGGATCTTTAAGAATGCTGGGGGCCTTTTCTTGACAGCGGGCCTGGTAGATGGATTCTATAGATGGGAGGTTGGCCTTTGTGATTATCCGGGCTGAGTTCACCACTCTGTGTAACTGTTTCCGATCTTGAATCGTACAGTTGCCATACCAAGTAGTGATACATCCAGACAGAATGCTCTCGATGGCACACCTATAAAAGTTGGCAAGGGGATTCACCTTCATACCAAATTTCCTCAGCTGCCTGAGGAAGAAGAGACGTTGGGGGGCCTTTGTAACCAGTGCATCCACATGAAGAGTCCAAGAAAGCTTGTTGTGGATGACCACTCCCAGGAGCTTGACACTCTCCATTTGTTTCACCTCTGTGCTGTTAATGTGTAGGGGGGCATGAGTAACATCCTGCCAAAAGTCAATAATGAGTTCCTTGGTTTTGCTGGCATTGAGGGCTAGGCTGTTCTCAGTGCACCATTTTTCCAGGTCTTCCACCTCCCATCTGCAGTCTGCTTCATCGCCATCTGAGATTCGACTGACTATGGTGGTAAAGATTTAACCAAGTTCTCGAAGTGCTCCTTATTAGGCTTCCCTTTTATTATCATGTCATTTACATAAATGGTGACCTGTGGTAAACCTTGTAAGAGGCTCTCCATCATCCGCTGAAAATTGCACAGGCTGACAAAACCCCAGTAGCAGTCTCATGTCTATTGGTACAAGCCCTTATGGGTATTAATTGGAACTTACTTCTGGGAAGCCTCATCTAATCACAATTGCAAGTATGTCCAGCTTCATGAAAGACAGTTTTGCATATAAATCCTCTAGGTGAGGGATTGGGTATCTATCCACCTGCGAAAAGTTGCTTACTATTTGTTTAAAATCCACACAAGGGCAAACCAAACAATTGGTAAGACTCAGTGCTGCCCATTTCACAAACTGGGCTGGTTTGATGATTCCTTCACTTTCCAGCCTCCTAGTTTCTGCCTCCACTTTTCCGCATTAGGCAAATGGCTCTGGGCAGGCCTTGCAGAATCATGGAATTGTTTCTTGGTCAATATGTAAGGTGGCCTTTGCTCCCTTGAGAGTCCCTTGAGCTTTCTGAGAAATTTCTGGATATTTAATTAGGACTTTACTCAGGCGAAATATTCATTGACTATCTCACCTACCTCCTGAGATTCAACACAAAGGAAATGTCTTTGATCTTTAAGGGGCCCTACTCTCTTTCTAGTTGCTCTCTTGCCATTAATGAAGTTGTAGAATCTCTTTGAATTATTTGTTGAGGCTATCTCATATCCTCTCTTTGCTTCCTGATCTCCCTCTTAAGAATGCCCTTTGTACTGTTCAAGAGATTCATTTGAGCTCAATTGTCAGGCATTGCTGGCTGGGCAGCATTTATTGCCCATCCCTAGTTGCCCTTGAGAAGGTGGTGGTGAGCTGCCTTCTTGAATCAGGTTGATCCATAATGCCATTAGGGTGGGAGTTCCAGGATTTGGACCCAACAACATTAAAGGATCAATGATATATTCTCAAATCAGGATGGTGAGTGGCTTGGAGAGGAACTTGAAGATGGTGATGTTCCCATTTATCTGCTGCCCTTATACTTCTAGATGTAAGTGGTTGTGGGTTTGGAAGGTGCTGTCTGAGGATCTTTGGTGAATTTCTGCAGTGCATCTTGTGGATGGTTCACACTGTTGCTACTGAGCGTCAGTGGTGGAGGGAGTGGATGCTTATGGACGTGGTGCCAATCAAGCAGGGCCTCCTTTGTCCTGGATGGTGTTGAGCTTCTTGAGTGTTGTTGGAGCTGCACCCATACAGGCAAGTGGGCAATATTCCATCATACTCCTGACTTTTCCCTTGTTGATAGTGGACAGGCTGTGGGGAGTCAGGAAGTGAGTTACTCGCTGCAATATTCCTAGCCTGTGACCTGCTGTTGTACCAAAAGTGTTTATGCGGTGAGTTGAGTTAAGTTTCTGGTCAATGATAACCCCTAGGATGTTGATAGTAAGGGATTCAGTGATGGTAACACCATGGAATGTCAGGGGCCAGTGGTTAGATACTTTCTTATTGATGATGGGCATAGCCTGGCATTTCTGTGGCACAAATGTTACTTGTTATTTGTCAGTCCAAGCCTGGATATTGACCAGATCTTGTTGCATTTGAATATACACTGCTTCAGTATCTGAGGAGTTAGGAATGGTACTGAACATTGTGCAGTCATCAACCAACATCCAACTTGTAATCTTATGATGGAAGGAAGGTCACTGATGAAGCAGCTGAAGATGGTTGAGCCTAGGACACTACCCTGAGGAACTCCTGCAGAGTTGTCCTGGAGCTGAGATGAGTGACCTCCACCAATCACAACCATCTTCCTGTGTGACAGAAAGTGAGGACTGCAGATGCTGGAGAAATCAGAGTCAAAGGTCTGGCGCTGGGAAAGTTCAGCAGGTCAGGCAGCATCCGAGCAGCAAGAGAATCAATATTTTGGGCATAAGTTTTTCATCACATTCCTGATGAGTTTGCCCCCGATACCCATTGATTCCAGTTTTGCCAGGGCTCCTTAATGTCACACTCAGTTGAATACAGCCTTGATGTCAAGAGCTGTCACTCTCATCTCCCCTCTGGAATTCAGCTCCTATGTCCATGTTTGAACCAAGGCTGCAATCATAGAATCCCTACAGTGTGAAAGCAAGCCCTTTGGCCCATCAAATCCACACTGACCCTCCAAAGAGCATCCTTCCCAAACCCAGGCACCTACCCTATCCCTGTAAATCTGCACTTCCCATTGGAAAACCACCAAACTTACACATCTCTAGACACTATCAGCAATTTAGAATGGCCAATCCACCTGACCTGTATATCTTTGGTCTGTGGGAGGAAACCGGAGCACCCAGACGCAAACCCACGCAGACACGGGGAGAACATACAAACTCCACACAATCACCCCAGGGTAGAATTGAACCTGGCTCCCTGGCGCAGTAGTGGTAACCACTGAGCCACTGTACTGCCCAGTTGTTTACATCTAATACATGATTCCTCTTTATTTTGATGAGAACTTCAATCTCTTTATTCATCCATTGTTTTCTAATCCTATCTTACCTTACTTTGCATTCTAACAGGAACATAATGACTCTGATCAGCTACCTGGAGTGTTATTTTTTGAATGTTTACAAAATTGAGCTTTATGATACAGAAACAAATGATTGGGAGAACTAGCAGATCGAGTTCAGAGGAGAGGTCACCCTAGTCGAAGAACAGATTTTACTTTGCAGAAGACTCCAAGCTGGGAGAATTAGAAAGAAACCTCCAGGAGATCAGAGCTGAAAATCAGTCTCAATTTGTTTCAACAGTCTAAGGAGGAGGGCTGACAGAGACAATGAATTAGTCTGTACTTCTGTGTGTCTGGGACAGACGACTGAATCATATCTGATGAATATGCATAAATCAATTGAATAAGAAATTTTAAAGTGAAAGTACTTTCTTGGAATTGTGTGTCTGGAGTTTAGAAGGTTGAAGGGGTATCTCAGAGAAACATATAAAATCCTGATGGGACTGAACAGGCTAGATGCAGGAAGAATGTTCCCAACGTTGGGAAAATCCAGAACTGGGGTTCACAGTCTAAGAGCAAGGGGTAAGCCATTCAGGAGTGAAATGGGGAAGAATGTCATCACTCAGAGAGTTGTGAAACTGTGGAATTCTCTGCCACCGGAAGTTGTTCAGGGTCAGTTCATTAGATATATTCAAGAGGGAATTGGACATGGTGCTTGCAGCTAAAGAGATCAAGAGGTATAGGGAGAAAGCAGGAGTGGGATACTGAGGTTGCATGATCAACCAGAATCATATTGAATTGTGGTGCAGATTCAAAGGGCTGAATGGCCTACTCCTGCATCTACCTTCAATGTTTTTAAAAGATACTGCTGAATTTTAACTTGTCCTGTGTTACCATCTGCTGGGATCATAATTACTCCCAATTACCAGCCAATTTGTAGACTGTTGAAGGTCATTGTCTCTATTTATTAAATCTAATCCTTCTGATGATTCAATTGTTTTGGACACTGGAGTATATATCAAAGGTTTTCATGGCTTTGTTGTAAGAAGGTGAAGTCTCATCCACCCTTTGTCTGGTCAACACGTCATCTGCAATGGTTCTGATTACATACGTTAAGAGTACTAACCTTATCGTACTAGTCTTTTCTGTGTAACCACAAACCTTTTCCATACTTGGCAAATGTTTTCTCCAGTTGTCTGTCTGCTGACTGCACACTTTTATTATCAGGACTGGTTCTGGTAGATACTTCCATTCCTGTGTATGCTCAAAGCTCTACTGCTGTTCAGGGATCGTATCCTGCTGCCAGACCACTGGCGAGTAGAGCACTTTCATTACATTGTTTTCTCTTTGATCTTGTCAAACATTTTGCTATGATTTTTCATGATTGTAGTCTTTTTAAAATTTCTTTGTGCTTTCAGATTCTTTTCTGTAACACTTTAGTTTCATATATTGCCACCTTACTGCCAACATATTTCATCTTTTGGTAAGTGTAATGGAAGTCTTGTTACTCTTCAATAATTCAGCAATACTCGAAAAAGCAGAACCAAAAAGGTAATAATCACTGAATTACTGCCTGAGCCACAAGCTAATTGGCACAGAGTCAGTAAGATTAAACAGGTAAATGTGTGGCTCAAAGATTGATATGGGAGAAATGGGTTTGAATTCATGGGACATTGGCACCAGTACTGGGGAAGAAGGCACCTGTTCTGACGGGCGGTCTTCATCTGAAGATTCATTCAGAGTCCGAGTGAATCACATAACTAGGGTTGTAGGCAGAGATTGAAACTAAATGGGCGGGAGGGAAAGTGCAGTTATAGAGGAAATTCGAAAACTCAAATTAAAGGACGAGGTAAGAGTGCAGAACTCAGGAGAGGTTATTAAAATCTCCAGCACAGACACAAATAGGACAGAGTGTGTGGAAAGGGTTAGCAATCAAACTTCAAGCACACTGGACAAACCAATATCACTGAGAAGAGAGACGGTTAATACAGGACTGAAGGTGTTATATCTGAATGCACACACTATAAGGAATAAGGTAAATGAGCTTGTGGCGTAGATTGAAGTTGGCAGGAATGACATGGTGGGCATCAGGGAGACATGGCTGCAAGGGGATCAGGATTGGGAGCTAAATATTCAAGGATATACATCCTATTGAACAGATAGGCAGGTGGGCAGAGGTGGTGCAGTTGCCTTATCGGAAAGAAATGAAATTAAATCAGTAGTAAGAAATGAAGTAGGGTCAGATGGTGTAGAATCTGTGTGGGTAGAATTGAGGAACCGCAAAGGTAAAAAACCATAGTTGGAGTTTTGTACAGACCTCCAAATAGTAGTCAGGAGCTGGGGTGCAAGATACACCAGGAGATAGAAAAGATGTGTAGGAAAGGCAAAGTTACAGTGATCATGGGGGATTTCAATATGCAGGTGGACTGGTAGTGGATTGTAAGACAGGGAATTGTGGAATGTCTACGAGATAGCTTTTTGGAGCAGCCTGTGGTGGAGCCCACTAGAAAACAGGCAATACTGGATTTTGTGTTGTGCAATAGAGCGTAGAACGGAACAGCACTGTACAGACGCTTCAGCCCTTGATGTTGTGCTAGCCTTCTATCTACTCTAAGATCAGACTAACCTACATACCCTTCATTGTACTAACTTTGATGTGCCTATCCAAGAGTCGCTTAAATGTCCTTAATGTTTCTGACTCTACTACCACTGATGGCAGCGCATTCCACGCACCCACATAAAGAACCTACCTCTCACATCTCCCCTATACATTCCTCCAGTCACCTTAAAATTATGCCACCTTGTGATAGCCATTTCCACCATGGGAAAATGTCTCTGGCTATCCACTCTATCTGTGCCTCTCATCATCTTGTACACCTCTATCAAGTCACCTCTCATCCTTCTTCACTCCAATGAGAAAAGCCGTAGTTCCCTCAATCTTTCTTTAGAAGACAGACCCTCCAGTCCAGGCAGCGTCCTGATAAATCTCCTCTGCACCCTCTCTAAAGCTTCCACATCTTTCCTATAATGAGGCAACCAGAAATGAACACAATATTCCAAGTGTGATCTAACCAGGGTTCTACAGAGCTACAGCATAACCGCGTGGCTCTTAAACTCAATCCCCCTGTTCATGAAAGCCAACACACCAAACGCCTTCTTAACAACCCTATCAACTTGGGTGGCAATTCTGAGGGATGTATGGACATGGACCCCAAGATCCCTCTAGGGTCTGCCTTTAACTCTGTATTCTGTATTCAAATTCGACCTTCCAAAGTGAATGACTTCACACTTTTCCAAATTGCGGCGGACTTGATAAGGGAGCTGAAGGTGAAGGAACCCTTAGGAGGCAGTGATTATAAAATGATTGAACTTACTCTGCAATTTGAGAGGGAGAAGATAGAATCAGTGATAACAGTATTACAGATGAATAGATACAACTACAGAGGCATAATGGAGGAACTGGAAGAATTGACTGGGATAGAGGCCGAGCAGGAAAGACAGTGGCAGGAAATTCTGGGAGCAATTCAGAAAACACAGCAGAGATTCATTCTGAGGGAAAGAAAGCATGGTACAGGGAGGATGAGGCAACCATGGTTGACTAGGGAAGTCAGGGATAGCATAAAAGCAAAAGAGAAAACATATAATGTGGCAGAGAGCAATGGGAAACCAGAGGATTCGGAAGCTTACAAAGACCAACAGGGGGCAACAAAAAAGGAAATAAGGAGGGAGAAGATTAAATATGAGAATATGAGCATAAGCTAGCCAGTAATACAAAGGAAGACTGTAAGAGTTTCTTTAGACATATAAAGGGCAAAAGTGGACATTGGGCTGCTGGAAAATGATGCTGGACAGATAGCATTGAGGAATAAGGAAATGGCTGAGGAACTGAATAATTACTTTGTGTCAGTCTTCACAGTGGATGACATGAGTAATATCCCAAAATTCAAAAAAGAGTGAGGGGGCAGAGCTGAGTGTGGTGACCATCACCAAGGAGAAGGTGCTAGAAAAATTGAATGGCCTGAAGGTGGATAAATCACCTCGACCAGATGGATTCAATCCCAGATTTCTAAGGAAGATAGCTGAAGAAATAGTAGAGGCATTAGTGTGATCTTTCAGGAAGAGAACTGGAATTTCCTGTTTAAAAAGTGAGTAAGGCAAAAGACAGAAAATTACAGACTGATTTCCCTAATCTCGGTCATGAGTAAGATCCTGGAATACATTGTGTAGGATGAGATTTTTAAATACTTGGAAGTGCATGGTAAAATAGGGCAAAGTCAGCATGGTTTCATCAAGGGGAGGTCATGCCTGATAAATCTGCATGAATTCTTTGAGGGAACTAACAAACAGGACCAAGGAGAGCCAATGGATGTTATCTACCTGGACTTCAGAAGGTCTTGGACAAGGTGTCACACAGAAGGCCCGTGGTGTCAGAGGCAAGGTGCTAGCATGGATAGAAGCTTGGCTGTCTGGCAGAAAGCAGAGAGTGGAGTCATAAAGCCATAGAGATGTACAGCATAGAAACAGACTTTTCGGTCCAACACGTCCATGCCGACCAGATATCCCAACCCAATCTAGTCCCACCTGCCAGCACCCAGCCCATATCCCTCCAAACCCTTCCTATTCATATACCCATCCAAATGCCTCTTAAATGTTGCAATTGTACCAGCCTCCACCACATCCTCTGGCAGTTCATTCCATACACGCATCACCCTCTGTGTGAAAAAGTTGCCCCTTGGGTCTCTTTTAAATCTTTCTCCTCTCGCCCTAAACCTATACCCTCCAGTTCTGGACTCTCCGATCCCAGGGAAAAGACTTTGTCTATTTATCCTATCCATGCCCCTCATAATTTTGCAAACCTCTATAAGGTCACCCCTCAGCCTCCGATGCTCCAAGGAAAACAGCCCAGCCTGTTCAGCCTCTCCCTGTAGCTCAGATCCTCCAACCCTGGCAACATCCTTGTAAATCTTTTCTGAACCCTTTCAAGTTTCACAACATCTTTCCAATAGGAAGGAGACCAGAATTGCATACAATATTCCAACAGTAGCCTAACCAATGTCCTGTACAGCTGCAACATGACCTCCCAACTCCTGTACTCAATACTCTGACCAATAAAGGAAAGCATACCAAACACCTTCTTCACTATTCTATCTACCTGTGACTCCACATTCAAGGAGCTATGAACCTGCACTCCAAGATCTCTTTGTTCAGCAACACTCCCTAGGACCTTACTATTAAGTGTATAAGTCCTGCTAAGATTTGCCTTCCCAAAATGCAGCACCTCACATTTATCTGAATTAAACGCCATCTGCCACTTCTCAGCCCATTGGCCCATCTGGTCCAGATCCTGCTGTAATCTGAGGTAACCTTCTTCACTGTCCACTACACCTCCAATTTTGGTGTCATCTGCAAACTTACGAACTATACCTCCTATGTTCACGTTCAAATCATTTACATAAATGATGAAAAGTAGAGGGCCCAGCACCGATCCTTGTGGTGCTCCACTGGTCACAGGCCTCCAGTCTGAAAAACAATCCTTCACCACCACCCTCTGTCTTCTACCTTTGAGCCAGTTCTGTATCCAAATGGCTAGTTCTCCCTGTATTTCATGAGATCTAACCTTGCTGACCAGTCTCTCATTGCTAACCTTGTAGAATGCCTTACTGAAGTCCATATAGATCACATCTACTGTTCTGACCTCATCAATCTTATTTGTTACTTCTTCAAAGAACTCAATCAAGTTTGTGAGACATGATTTCCCACACACAAAGCCATGTTGACTATCCCTAATCAGTCCTTACCTTTCCAAATACGTGTACAAGGATCTTTCTCGGGATGGCAGCCGGTGACAAGTGGTGTTCCACAAGGCTCAGTGTTGGGACCACAACTTTTCCCTTTATACATTAACAATCTAGATGAAGGAACTAAGGGCATTCTGACTAAATTTGCAGATGATACAAAGATAGGTAGAGGGACAGATAGCATTGAGGAAGCAGGGAGGCTGCAGAAGGATTTGGACAGGTTAGAAGAGTCGACAAAGAAGTAGCAGATGGAATAGAAAGTGGGGAAGTGTGAGGTCATGCACTTTGGCAGGAGGAATAGAGGCATGGACTGTTTTCTAAATGGGGAGAAAATTCAGAAATCTGAAGTGCAAAGAGACTTAGGAGTTCAAGTCCAGGATTCTCTCAAGGTAAACTTGGAGGGTGAGTCAGTACTTAGGAAGGCAAATGCAATGATGGCATTTATTTTGAGAGGACTTGAATATAAAAGCAAGGATGTATGTCTGAGGCTCTATAAGGCTCTGGTCAGACCACATTTGGAGTATTGTGCATGGTTTTGGGCCCCATATCTCAAGAAGGATGTACTGGCCATGGAGCATGTTCACAGGAGGTTCACGAGAATGGTCCCAGGAATGAAAAGCTTAACATATCAGGAATGTTTGACGACTCTGGGTCTACATTCAATGGAGTTTAGAAGGATGAGGGGAAATCTAGTTGAAAAATACGGAATACTGATTGGCCTGGACTGAGGAGGTTTTGGGAAGGTGTTTCCATTGGTAGGAGAGACTAGGACCCGAGGGCACAGCCTTAGAGTAAAGGGAAGGCCTTTTCGAATGGAGATAAGGAGAAACTTCTTTAGCCAGAGAGTGGGTAATCAATGGAATTCATTGTCACAGAAGGCTGTGGGGGCCAGGTCACTGAGTATATTTAAGACTGAGAGTGATAGGTTCTTGAATATCAAGGGTTACGAGGAGAAAGTGGGAGAATGGGGTTAAGAAACTTATCAACCATGATTGAAGGCAGAGCAGACTTGATGGGCTGAATGGCCCTATTTCTGCTCCTATGTCTTATGGTCTTATGAGTACATTTTTAAAAAACCTTTATCTATATGGAGACCTTGATCTATACTAATTCTAAGTGTCTCCTCGATGAGATGTGTTGAGGATAGTAATGCAATCTGTACAAACGTGCCTGTTGGCTTGCCATAGTACTGACTAGATGGGGCTTTTGCCCGAAACATCGATTTTGCTGCTCCTCGGATGCTGCCTGAACTGCTGTGCTCTTCCAGCACCACTAATCCAGAATCTGGTTTCCAGCATCTGCAGTCATTGTTTTTACCTTTTACATAGTACTGACTAGGTTCTGCTACCTTGCACTCATTTTCATAAAATCATAGTGCAGGCCAAACTATTGTTTTGAGAGCTTTAAACATTGTAGGAGCTGAGATTGAGCACTGAAGAACTATTAAAAAGCACAGCTACTGACAGAGATACAGGAATGTTCAAAGCTATGAAAGCTGCTTCAAACTGAAAGAAACTGTAAAAGATCAAAATAAAAAGGCCACAGCTGAAACTGTAAAAGATCAAGAAAATAGGCTCCAACTTTTCCTGTCTGAACTCTGATCAAAATAATTAGAATCCCGACAGCA
Organism: Chiloscyllium punctatum; assembly: GCF_047496795.1. Classification (NCBI taxonomy): domain Eukaryota; kingdom Metazoa; phylum Chordata; class Chondrichthyes; order Orectolobiformes; family Hemiscylliidae; genus Chiloscyllium; species Chiloscyllium punctatum. The sequence goes on along the minus strand of NC_092757.1, from coordinate 94,680,910 downwards.
TGGAAACAGGCCCTTTGGCCCAACAAATCCACACTGACCATCAGAAGAGTAACCCACCCAGACCCATTCCCCTATCCTATATTTACCCCTGACTAATGCACCTAACACTACGGGCAATTTAGCATGGCCAATTCACCTGACCTGCACATCTTTGGATTGTGGAGGAAACTGGAGCACCCGGAGGAAACCCACGCAGACACGGGGAGAATGTACAAACTCCACATAGACAGTCACCCAATTTGGGAATTGAACGCAGGTCCCTGGTGCTATGAGGCAATAGTGCTAACCACTGAACCACCATGCAAATAAATGCAGCAGAACGAGCAATAGAAGTCTCAACCAGAATGGATCAAGGGGAATCTGTAGACATGTTGTATTTAGACTTTGAGAAGGCATTCATCAAGCTTCTTCACTAAAGGTTAATTCATTAGATCCCACAGCGATGGAGGTGGTATTTTGTCATGGATAGAGAATTGGCTAATTAGCATGAAACAGTGAGTGGGAATAAGGGATCCTTTTTCAGGTTAGCAGCCTGTGGCCGGTGGAGTGTAACAGGGATCAGTGCTGAGACTGCAATTTTTATTATATGTTTATGACTTGGAGGAAGGAAGTGAATGTGCTATAGCCAAATTTTCAGACAATATGAAGATAGCTTGAAAGGCAGATTGTGAAAGAGATACAACCAGTTCACAGAGAGATTGAAAGATCTTGATAGGTTAGGGTGATGGGCAAAAAGTTGGTAAATGGAGTCAAATGTGGGAAAATGTGAAGTTGTTCATTTTAAAAGCAGAACAAAAGAACAGAATAATACTTAAATGGAGAAAAACTGCAGAAAGCTGCAACACAAAGAGACGAGGGGATACTTGTGGATAAAACAGAAAACTAGTACACAGATGCAGCAGGTAATCAGAAATGTTACTAGAAGATGCAATTTCTTTCCCACTCAAACTGATCCAGTTCCCTCTTGAAGGCAGAGAGTCTGCTCCCAGTGTACCAGCTGGCAACACATTCCTCACTGAGATTCATTACTCACTGGGAAACAATAATTCTCCTAACATATTCTTGTTTCTACGTAATCTCATCCCTTGACCTCCTAAATCTGTCAAACTGAATCAAATTCTACCAAGTTAAATAGTGATATGGTACTGATGTCCACCCTGCAAGTGTGCAGCCAGATGTTATGTCAGTAGCATGGATTTATAAAATTGCCCCTTTTACCAGTTGCTGTGGATGACTGTATGAGAAGTCTCTGAAAACATTGTATCAGATAGCTTTACGTAGCGTTTAATTGTACGTTTTCCCAAAGTTAAAGAGTGTAACATTGCTTAATAGGATATTTACAGGCCGAGAGAAATTCAGAGAGACAGTGTCTCAATATCAAGAAGCATAAATCAGAAATAAAACATAGATTGATCTTTTGGTGTGATTTTTGCCTTCAATAGGGTCCTTTTACCTGATGCAGTGGGTGTGCATATCATAGTACTGAAGAATGAAACAGGCAATGACTACATCTAATTATTATCTACAAGCATTACATTCCTCAGGAATTTAAGAGACAGTCCTAATGTTGAACTATAAGATTACAACAGTGAACCATGCTTCTAATGAAGTGTCATGCTTCAAGTGATCCCAAGTAAGGTGGAATATGAGATCTGTATACTTCCGGCCACAGGCTACACATGCCATCTTGAATACATCTCCTAAAGGCATACTGGCATACCCACTGTGTTACATAATATTCCATCCTCTTTCTTGCCCAAAATTACAAACTTATCCCAAAGAAAGATACATGTTTGTACATAGGCAAGTATTGCCAAATTGATGATTGTACAACAGATACAAAGTTTATATTAGTTTATTTCAAATTTCAATAAAATGCTTTGGAAATTAACAAATTTGCCTTGATCTGGAGAGCATATACCCATCTGGAGAGGAATGCATTTGTCTCTATTGCATTTGACAACTTGGTTGCCTTATTGTTGATTGTTGTGAACCAACATCACCATATCATTTCATTTCTGGACTGTTCTTCCTCACTCCCTTGTACATAATGCAACAATGTGCATCTAAGGGGCATCAGTTCATCATAGAGTCCCGACAGTGCAGAACAAGGTCATTCGGCCACACTGACCCTCCAAGAGCATCCCACCCCATCCTCATTTACAATGGCTAATCCACCTCGATTGCCCATCTGTAGACCCAACAGGGCAATTTAGCATGGCTAATCCACCTAATCTCCACATCTTTGGGCAGTGGGAGGAAATGAGAACACCTGGCAGAAATCCACACAAATACAGGGAGAACATGCAAACTTCACGCAGTCACCTGAGGTTGGAATTGAACCCAGGACCCTGGTAGTGTGCAGTGGCAGTGCTAACCACTGAGCTGTTGCGCCATCCTTTGTTTCTCCTTGTGTTCTTTCAATTCCACCACCAAAGAAAGCAACAGTAAGCACTCTTGGGCCAGTGGGTTCCAGCCTCTGCGCCTACATATCTGTGAGGTCCCAAACATTCCGATCCCTTTCCTGTGAATACCATCGGCTTCATGCTACTCTCGGTCCCCACCCAACCTGGACATATTAACGTACACTTAGCTTCCCTTCTCTCAGCCTCTGGCATAGGAGGTGACAAATGCCCCTCCCCCAAATAGTTTCTGTGCACAGACTCTGGTCGTTCACCTTGAGCAATCAACCAGTTTTCCAGGGACAAGTCGTGCCAACACCCTTAACTGGTGAATGTACATCTCCCTGACCATCTAAGCTCTATCTGTGCCACACGCCCCATCTGTCTTAGGGAGACATAAGACTGGCCATAATCCACTGCTGTAGAGCAGAAGTACAGATCTTCTGATTTTAAGTGATTAAATTAGATTACTTACAGTGTGGAAACAGGCCCTTCAGCCCAACAAGTCCACACCGACACACTGAAGCGCACCCACCCAGACCCATTCCCCTACATTTACCCCTGCACCTAACACTATGGGCAATTTAGTGTGTCCAATTCACCTAACCTGCACATTTTTGGACTGTGGCAGGAAACTGGAGCACCCAGGGGAAACCCACACAGACACGGGGAGAATGTGCAAACTCCACACAGTCAGTGTGGAGACGAACCCGAGTCTCTGGTACTGTGAGGCAGCAGTGCTAACCACTGTGTCACCGTGCCGCCCAAGTGAGCAAGTGCTAAGAGAGCAAGTGAGCAGCCCTGAGATACAGAGATGGGTCTATATTCCTGCATGCAAAGCAGCCTTGCAGCAGCTTTTCAATACTGGATGTCAGTACACCCAGCAATGAATGAGGTAAGTTGTGGTGTTAATAAGGCATTTGACAAGCTATAAAGTGCCTTAACTGGCAACTCATCACTGCCTAGCAAGAAACCTTGAGATTCAGCAATTGTGTAAGAGAATCAGGGAGTTGCTCCTGAGGTCAAGACATATCTAAGAATCATAGAGTGCAGCACAGAAACAACTCCTTTGGTCCAACTTGTTCATGTTGACCAGATATCCCAACCTAATCCAGTCTCACTTGCCAGCATTTGGCCCAAATCCCTCCAAACCCTTCCTATTCATATACCCATCCAGATGCCTTTTAAATGTTATAATTGTACCAGCCTCCACCACTTCCTCTGGCAGCTCATTCCATACTCGCACCACCCTCTACATGAAAATGTTGCCTCTTAGCCCCTTTTAAATTTTTCCCCGATGCCCTCTAGTTCTGGACTACCACACCGCAGGCAAAAGACCTTGTCTGTTTATCATATCCATATCCCTCATGATTTTATAAGTCTCTATAAGGTCACCTTTCAGCCACCAATGGTCCAGGGAAAACAGCCCCAGCCAATTCAGCCTCTCCCTATAGCTCAAATCTTCCAACTCTGGCAACATCCTTGTAAATCTTTTCTGAACCCTTTCAAGTTTCACAACATTCTTTTGATAGGTGGGAGACCAGAATTGCATACAATATTCCAAAAGTGGCCTAATCAATGTCCTGTATAGCTGCAACATGACCTCCCAACTCCTATACTCAATGAGGTAAAAACATTGACTGCAGATGCTGCAAACCAGATTCGAGATTAGTGGTGCTGGAAGAGCACAGCAGTTCAGGCAGCATTCAGCAAAATCGACGTTTCGGGCAAAAGCCCTTAATCAGGAATAAAGGCAGTGAGCCTGAAGCGTGGAGAAATAAGCTAGAGGAGAGTGGGGGTGGGGAGAAAGTAGCATAGAGTACAATGGGTGAGTGGGGGAGGGGATGAAGGTGATAGGTCAGGGAGGAGAGGGTGGAGTGGATAGTGGAAATGGAGATAGGCAGGTAGGACAAGTCCGGACAAGTCATGGGGACAGTGCTGAGCTGGAAGTTTGGAACTACGGTGAGGTGGGGAAGGAGAAATGAGGAAACTATTGAAGTCCACATTGATGCCCTGGGGTTGAAGTGTTCCGAGGCTGAAGATGAGGCATTCTCCTTCCAGGCGTCCGGTGGTGAGGGAGCGGCAGTGAAGGAGGCCCAGGACGTCCACGTCCTCGGCAGAGTGGGAGAGGGAGTTGAAATGTTGGGCCACAGGGCGGTGTGGTTGATTAGTGTGGGTATCCCGGAGATGTTCCCGAAAGCGCTCTGCTAGGATGCGCCCAGTCTCCCCAATGTAGAGGAGACCGCATCGGGAGCAACGGATACAATAAATTATATTAGTGGATGTGCAGGTAAAACTTTGATGGATGTGGAAGGCTCCTTTAGGGCCTTGGATAGAGGTGAGGGAGTAGGTGTGGGCGCAGGTTTTACAGTTCCTGCGGTGGCAGGGGAAGGTGCCAGGATGGGAGGGTGGGTTGTGGGGGGGGGCGCGTGGACCTCACCAGGTATTCACGGAGGGAATGGTCTTTGCGGAAGGCGGAAAGGGGTGGGGAGGGAAATATATCCCTGGTGGTGGGGTCTTTTTGGAGGTGGCGGAAATGTCAGCGGATGATTTGGTTTATGCGAAGGTTGGTAGGGTGGAAGATGAGCACCAGGGGCGTTCTGTCCTTGTTACGGCTGGAGGGGTGGGGTCTGAGGGCGGAGGTGCGGGATGTGGACGAGATGCGTGGGAAGGGAAATTGCGGTCTCTAAAGAAGGAGGCCATCTGGTGTGTTCTGTGGTGGAACTGGTCCTCCTGGGAGCAGATACGTCGGAGGCGGAGGAATTGGGAATACGGGATGGCATTTTTGCAAGAGGTAGGGTGGGAAGAGGTGTAATCCAGGTAGCTTTGGGAGTCAGTGGGTTTGTAAAAAATGTCAGTGTCAAGTCGGTCGTCATTAACGGAGATGGAGAGGTCCAGGAAGGGGAGGGAGGTGTCAGAGATGGTCCAGGTAAATTTAAGGTCAGGGTGGAATGTGTTGGTGAAGTTGATGAATTGCTCAACCTCCTCGCGGGAGCACGAGGTGGTGCCAATGCAGTCATCAATGTAGCGGAGGAAGAGGTGGGGAGTGGTGCCGGTGTAATTACAGAAGATCAACTGCTCTACGTAGCCAACAAAGAGACAGGCATAGCTGAGGCCCATACATGTGCCAGGGCATCAATGTGGACTTCCTCATTTTTCCTTCCCCCACCTCACCCTAGTTCCAAACTTCCAGCTCAGCACTGTCCCAATGACTTGTCTGGACTTGTCCTACCTGCCTATCTCCTTTTCCACCTCTCCACTCCACCCTCTCCTCCTTGACCTATCACCTTCATCCCCTCCCCCACTCACCCATTGTACTCTATGCTACTTTCTCCCCACCCCCACCCTCCTCTAGCTTATCTCTCCACGCTTCAGGCTCACTGCCTTTATTCCTGACGAAGAGCTTTTGCCCGAAACATCGATTTCGCTGCTCCTTGGATGCTGCCTGAACTGCTGTGCTCTTCCAGCACCACTAATCCAGAATCCTATACTCAATGCTCTGCCCAATAAAGGAAAGCATACCAAACACCTCCCTCACTGTCCTATCTACCTGCAAGTCCACTTTCAATGAACTGTGAACCTACACTCCAAGAACCTTTTGTTCAGCAACACTCCCTAGGACTTTACCATTACGTGTATAAGTCCTGGATGGAAGCCCCAAAGTGTACTGGAAAACTAAAAAATTAAAAAGCAGTCAAACAGTCAGGGCAGGCAGAGAACAAAGTAGGACTGATAAATTAAACTGTATTTATTTCAATGCAAGAGGCCTAACAGGGAAGGCAGATGAATTCGGGGCATGGTTAGGAACATGGGACTGGGATATTATTGCAATTACAGAAATATGGCTCAGGGATGGATAGAACTGGCAGCTTAATGTTCCAGGATACAAACGTTACAGGAAGGACAGAAAGGGAGACCAGAGAGGAGGGGGAGTGGCATTTTTGATAAGGGAGACCATTACATCTGTACTTAGGATGGATATTCCTGGAAGTACATCCAGGGAAGTTATTTGGGTGGAACTGAGAAAGAAGAAAGGGATGATCACCTCATTAGGATTGTATTATAGACCCCCTAACAGTCAGAGGGAAATTGAGAAACAAATTTGTAAGGAGATCTCAGTTACCTGAAAGAATAATAGGGTGGTGATGGTAGACTGCCATAGTGTTAAGGGCTTATATGGAGGGGAATTTGTTAACTGTGTACAAGAAATTTTTTTGATTCAGTATATAGATGTTCCTACGAGAGAAACTGCTCTTGGGAAATAAGGCAGGTCAGGTGACTGAGGTGTCAGTGGGGGACCACTTTGGGGCCAGCGACCATAATTCTATTAGTTTTAAAATAGTGATGGAAAAGGATTGACCAGATCTAAAAGTTGAAGTTCTAAATTGGAGAAAGGCTAATTTTGATGGTATCATACAAGAACTTTCAAAAACTGATTGGGGGCAGATGTTTGCAGGTAAAGGGATGGCTGGAAAATTGGAAGCCTTCAAAAATGAGATAATGAGAGTCCACAGACAGTATATTCCTGTTAGGCTGAAAGGAAAGGCTGGTAGGTATAGGGAATGCTGGATGACTAAACAAAATAAGGATTTAGTTAACAAAAAGAAGGAAGCATATGTAAGGTAGAGACAAGATAATCGAGTGAATCCTTAAGAGTATAAAGGAAGTAGGAGTATACTTAAGAGGGAAATCAGGAGTGCAAAACGGTGAAATGAGATAGCTTTGGCAAGTAGATTAAGGAGAATCCAAAGGGTTTTTACAAATATACTAAGGACAAAAGGGTAACTAGGGAGAGAATAGGGCCCTTAAAGATCAGCAAGTCGGCCTTTGTGTGGAGCCGCAGGAGATGGGCTCAATACTAAATGAATATTTTGCATCAGTGTTTCCTGTGGAAAAGGATATGGAAGATATAGAATATAGGGAAATAGATGGTGATATCTTGAAAAATATCCATATTACAGAGAAGGAAGTGCTGGATGTCTTGAAACGCATAAAAGTGGATAAATCTCCAGGACCTGATCAGGTATACCATAGAACTCTGTGGGAAGCTAGAGAAGTGATTGCTGGGTCCCTTGCTGAGACATTTGTATCATCGATAGTCATAGGTGAGGTGCCATAAGATTGGAGGTTGGCTAACATGGTGCCACTCTTTAAGAAGGGTGGTAAAGACAAGCCAAGGGAACTATAGACTGGTGAGCCTCGTGTCAGTGGTGGGCAAGTTGTTGGAGGAATTCCTGAGGGACAGGATGTACATGTATTTGGAAAGGCAAGGACTGATTAGGGATAGTCAACATGGCTTTGTGTGTGTGAAATCATGTCTCACAAACTTGATTGAGCTTTTTGAAGAAGTAACAAAGGGGATTGATGAGGGCAGAGTGGTAGATGTAATCTATATGGTCTTCAGTAAGGTGTTCGACAAGGTTCCCCATGGTAGACTGGTTATCAAGGTTAGATCTCGTGGAATACAGGGAGAACTAGCCATTTGGATACAGATCTGGTTCAAAGGTAGAAGACAGAGGGTGGTGGAGGAGGGTTGTTTTTCAGACTGGAGGCCTGTAACCGTTGGTGTGCCACAAGGATCAGTGCTGGGTCCACTACGTTTTGTCATTTATATAAATGATTTGGATGTGAACATAAAAGGAATAGTAAGTTTGCAGATGACACCAAAATTGGAGGTGTAGTGGGCAGTGAAGAAGGTTGTCTCCGAGCACAACGGGATCTTGATCAGATGGGCCAATGGGCTGAGGAGTGGCAGAAGGTGTTTAATTTAGATAAATCGAGGTGCTGCATTTTGGGAAAGCAAATCTTAGCAGGACTTATACACTTAATGGTAAGGTCCTAGGGAGTGTTGCTGAAAAAGCAGACCTTGGAGTGCAGGTTCATAGCTCCTTGATAGTAGTGTCGCAGGTAAGTAGGATAGTGAATAAGCATTTGGTATGCTTTCCTTTATTGGACAGAGCATTGAGTACAGGAGTTGGGAAGTCACGTTGCGGCTGTACAGGACATTGGTTAGGCCACTGTTGGAATGTTGCATGCAATTCTGGTCTCCTTCCTATCGGAAGAATGTTGTGCAACTTGAAAGGGTTCAGAAAAGATTTACAAGGATGCTGCCAAGGTTGAAGCATTTGAGCTACAGGGAGAGGCTGAACAGGCTGGGGCTGTTTTCCCTGGAGCATTGGAGGCTGAATAGTGACCTTACAGAGGTTTATAAAATCATGAGGAGCATGGACAGGATAAAAAGACAAAGTCGTTTCCCTGGGGTGGGGCAGTCCAGAACTAGAGGGCATAGGTTTAGGGTGAGATTGGAAAGATATAAAAGAGGCCTAGGGGCAACTTTTTCACACAGATAGTGGTGCATATATGGAATGAGCTGTTGAAGAAGTGGTGGAGGCTAGTACAATTACAACATTTAAAAGGTATCTGGATGTGTATATGAATAGGAAGGGTTTGGAGGAAAATGAGCCAGGTGCTGGCAGGTGGGACTAGATTAGATTAGGATATCTGGTCGGCATGGACGAGTTGGACCGAATGGTTTGTTTCTGTGCTGTACATTTCTATGACTCTATGAGTGATTGCTGGGCCCCCTACTGAGATATTTGGATCATTGATAGCCACAGGTGAGGTGCAGGAAGACTGGAAGTTAGCTAATGGTGTGGCACTATTTTCAAAAAGTGGTAAGTAAAAACCAGGGAACTATAGACTGGTGAGTCTGACATTGATGGTGGACAAGTTGTTGGAAGTAATCCTGAGGGACAGGATTTACATGTATTTGGAAAGGGAAGGACTGATTAGGGATAGTCAATGTGGCTTTGTGCATGGGAAAGGGTGTCTCACCAGCTTAACTGAGTTTTTTTGAAGAAGTAACGGATACAATTAGTGAGGGCAGAGTGGGGGATGTGATCTATATGGACCCCAGTAAGGCATTCAACAAGGTTCCTCATGGAAGACTGCTTAGATCACATGGAGTATGGGGAGAACTAGCCAATTAGACACAGAACTGACTCAAAAGTATAACATACAGGGTGCAGATGACACCAAAATTGGTGAGGGAGTCCAAAATTAGAAGGGATAGGTTTAGGGCTAGAGGCAAGATATAAAAAGATCCTAAGGGATAACTTTTTTATGCAAAGGGTGGTGCATGTATGGAATGAGTGGCCAGAGGAAGTGCTGGAGGTTGGTATGATTACAAGATTTAAAAGGCTTCTGGATGGGTATATGAATAGGAAGGATTTTGAGGAATATAGACCAAATGCTTGCAGATGGGACTAGATTTATATAGTGGTTATAGTGGATAAGGCAGATGAACTTAGGGCTTGGATTGGTGCCTGCGAGTATGACATTATTGCAATCACAGAGACTTGGTTGAAGGAAAGGCATGATTGACAACTAAATGTTCCAGAATATAGACGCTTCAGACAGGAAAGGGAGGGAAGTAAAAGGGGGAGAGGAGTCGCATTGCTGGTCAGGGATGATATCACAGCTATGCTAAAGGAAGACATTATGGAGGGCTTGAGTAGTGAGGCATTATGGGTGGAGCTGTGAAATAAGAAGGGTGCAGTTACATTGTTGGGGCTGTATTACAGGCGTCCCTACAGTAAACAGAAGGTAGAAGAACAAATAGGTAAACAGATTATGGAAAGATGTAGAGGCAACAGGGTGGTGGTGATGGGAGATTTCAATTTTCCCAATGTTGACTGGGATACACTTAGTGTCAGAGATCTGGATGAGGCAGAATTTATAAGAAGTGTCCAGAAGAGTTTTCTAGAGCAGTATGTCAATAGTCCGACAAGGGAAAGGGCCATATTAGACCTGGTGTTGGGGAATGAGCCAGGCCAGGTGGTAGAAGTTGCAGTGGGGGATTTCTTTGGGAACAGTGACCACAATTCTGTAAGTTTTAGAATACTCATAGATGAAGATAAGAGTGATCCTAAGGAAAGAGTAGTAAACTGGGCCAAGGCCAATTATATCAAAATTAGGCAGGAACTGGGAAATGTGGATTGGGGACAGCTATTTAAAGGGAGGTCCACATTGATATGTGGGAGGCTTTCAAAGATAGGTTAAAGATAGTGCAGGAGAGGCATGTCCTATTGAAAGCAAAGGATAGGAAAGGCAAGATTTGTGAACAGTGGATGACAGGAGAAATCATATGACTAGCCAAGAGGAGAGGGAAAGTATACATAAGGTCCAGGCAGCTAAGAGCAGAACAGGCCCTGGAGAATTATCGGAAGATTAAACAAGGAATCAAACGGGTTAAAAGCGGTCATGAAATAGCTTTGGAAGGCAGAATTAAGGAGAATCCCAAAGCCTTTTATTCTTCTACAAGAAGCAAGCGGGTAACTAGAGAAAGGATTGGTCCACTAAAGGATAAGGAAGGAAGGAAGACTGTGTGTCGAACCTGAGAGAATGGGTGAGATTCTGAATAAATGCTTTGCATCAGTGTTCACTGAGGAGAGGGACATGAATATTGAGATTAGAGATAGAAGTTTGATTACTCTGGATCCCGTTGACATAAGTAGGGAATATGTGTTGAGTAGGCTAGAGGTTATTAAGGTGGACAAATCCCCACGACCAGATGGGATCTATCCCGGGTTGCTGATGGAGGTGAGAGAGGAAATAGCTGAGGCCCTGACAGATATTTTTGTAGCATTCTTAAACACAGATGAGGTGCCGGAGGACTGGAGGGTTGCTCATGTTGTCCCCCTGTACAAGAAGTGTAGTAGGGATATTCTGAGTAACTACAGACCAGTGAGCCTGATGTTGGTGGTGGGAAAGTTGCTGGAGAAGGTACAGAGGGATGAAATCTATTTATATTTGGAAAAGAATGGGCTTATCAGTGATAGGCAACATGGTTTTGTGAGGGGGAGATTGTGCCTTACTAACTTAATACAGTTCTTTGACGAAGTGACCAAGTTGATAGATGAAGGAAGGGCTGTAGATGTCATATACATGGACATTAGTGAGATGTTTGATAAGGTTCCCCATGGTAAACTAATGGAAAAAGTGAAGTCACATGGTGTGCAGGGTGTTCTAGCTAGGTGGATAAAGAGCTGTTTGAGCACCAGGACACAGAGTAGTAGTTGAAAGGAATTTCTCGAAATGGAGAAAGGTGACCAGTGGTGTTCCACAGGGGGTCAGTGCTGGGGCCACTGTTGTTTGTGATATACATAAATGATCTGGAAGAGAGCACTGTTGGTATGATCAGCAAGTTGGCAGATGACATGAAGATTGGGGGAGTAGTAGAAAGCATAGGGCATTGTCAAAGAATATAGGAGAACATAGGTAGATTGGAAAGTTGGGCAGGGAAGTAGCAGATGGAGTTCAATCCATGCAAATGTGAGGTGATGCATTTTGGCAAGTCTAATTCTACGGCGAATTATACAGTAAACGGAAGAGCCTTGGGAAAAGTTGATGAGCAGAGAGATCTGGGAGTTCAGGTCCATTGTACCCTGAAGGTTGCTGTACAGGTGGATAGAGTGGCCAAGAAGGCATATGGTATGCTTACCTTCAAAGTTTGGGAGATTTGTAGCTCAGGTGCTCGTTGTTGTGGTTCTGTTCGCCGAGCTGGGAATTTGTGTTGCAAATGTTTCGTCCCCTGTCTAGGTGACATCCTCAGTGCTTGGGAGCCTCCTGTGAAGCGCTTCTGTGATGTTTCCTCCGGCATTTATAGTGGCTTGTCTTGAGTATAAGAGCTGGCAGGTCACGTTAAAATTGTACACGGCATTGGTTCGGCCGCATTTAGAATACTGTTTACAGTTCTGGTCGCTGCATTATCAAAAGGATATGGACGCTTTAGAGAGGGTGCAGAGAAGGTTTCCGAGGATGTTGCCTGGTTTGGAAGGTGCTAGCTGTGAAGATGGGCTGAGTAGGTTAGGATTGTTTTCATTAGAAAAAAGGAGATTGAGGTCTACAAAATCATGAAGGATATAGACAGCGTAGATAAAGGTAAGCTTTTTTCCAGGGTGAAGGATTCAATAATGAGAGGTCACGCTTTCAAGGTGAGAGGTGAAAAGTTAAAGTGGATACACGCAGCAAGTACTTTACACAGAGGGTGGTAGGTGCTTAGAATGTGTTGCCAGCAGAGGTAGTAGAAGCAGGCATGGTAGATTCATTTAAGATGATTTGGAGATGCCGGTGTTGGACTGGGGTATACAAAGTTAAAAATCACACAACACCAGGTTATAGTCCAACAGGTTTAATGGTTTAAGATGTGTCTGGACTTTTGCATGAGTAGATGGGGAGCAGAGGGATACAGATGCTTAGGAATTGGGCGACAGGTTTAGACAATGGATTTGGATCAGCTCAGGCTTGGCGGGCCAAAGGGCCTGTTCCTGGGCTGTAAATTTTCTTTGTTCTTTACTTGATATCTTGTCGGCTTGGGCAAGTTGGACCAAAGGGTCTGTATCCATGCTGTATATCTGTATGGCTAGTTCAGTCGATAAGTACACTATTTGGATTGGCACTGGGCTCTGCAGAACAGAATACTTTAATGTTCAGTTGGTGTCAAGTGTTCTGATCTCTGTCTTGCAACAGGAAAAGCACTTGCATTTCTGTTGCACTTTTCAGGGCATTCTAAAGTACTTTACAGCCAATTCAACTGCTGTAAATGTAGGAAATGTAATGATTAATTTGTACATCGCAAGCTCCCACAAAAATGAGCTAAGTCCCACCATACTGCTTCTCACCTAACCTGTATAACTCTGTTCCCTTATTTTCAAATACAAATGTAGATTTTCCAAAAATGTATTTATGCTGTTCCCCTTGACCTATGATTGTGAGATCCACGTACCTATCGATTTTTGGAGAATAACTGAAACCAACATTTCCTGTTGGCAGTGCTACTTTATTCATTTGCTGAGAAGTGTCATTGGTTGAAGCACTGAAGTAAAATAAAGAGTGCAGATACCACCCTCTACTGGATCTCACTGTTAACTTCAAGTTGCTCTTAAGAGGACAGGGGTGAGGGAAGGTGAAATTAAAGTCACACAGCACAGAAATAGACCCTTCAGTTCAACTAGTCCACGCCGACCATGTCCCCAAACTAAACTAGTCCCCTTCATCTGTATTAGGCTCATATCCCTCCAAACCTTTCCTATTCATGTACTTATACAAATGTCTTTTAAACATTGTAACTGCACCCATTTCCTCTGGTAGTTCATTCCACATATGAACCACTCTCTGTGTAAAAAAAGTTGCCAGTGTTCTTTTTAAAGTTTTCTCCCCTCACCTTAAAAATATGCCTCCTAGTTTTCAACTCCCCCATCCTAGGAAAAAGATCCTTGCTATTCACCTTATCTATACCCCTCCTGATTTTATAAAATTCTATAAGATCACCCCTCACTCTCCTACGCTCCAGTTAAAAAAACCCAGCCTATTTTTATAACTCAAACCCTCCATTTCTTGCAATATCCTGGTAAATCTTTTCTGATCCCTCTCCAATCCTTCCTGTAGCAGGGCAAACAAAACTGCACACAACATTCTGAAGAGGCCTCATCAATGTCCTGTAAAACCTCAACATGATGTCCCAACTCTTATACTCAAAGGTCTGAGCAATGAAGGTAAACATGTTAAACATCTTAACTTCCTGGCCTACCTGTGAAACAACTTTTGGAAAATTATCTTTTTGAATCCCAAGATCTCTCTGTTCTACACCCAAGGCCCTACCATTAATTGTATAAGTTCTGTCCTTGTTTGTATTACCAAAATGCAATATCTCACATTCTCCAAATTAAACTGCATCTGCCACTGCTCAGCCTATTGACCTAACTGATCAAGGTCTCTTTGCAAACTTACTAACCATGCCTCCTATATTCTATTTGTGAGACAACCTGCTGAGTATTTTCAACATTCTCTATTTTATACTTGTCAGAGAAATTCAACCCAATGAATCAGAGATCACAAACGAGGATCACGGTGAAATTGACAAGTGGTTTATTAAACAAAGCGATATTGTGCAAGAAAAATTGACCAGGCTGATGCAGAACTGATTCTTTGCACAGATGGCCAGAATGCTCTTCCCAGAATAAAAAGTGCAGGCATGCCTTATAGGGGTACAACACAAAGGTGATAATTGTAACGTGATTAAAACAAGAATAAATTGATTGGAAATTAATCAAGCGTCCAGCATTAGCAATTCATTTGTAATTGACACAGGAGATTCCAGCCATCTCTGTAAGTGGGTGAGAATGTCTTCTCCAGGATTTTTCATTGAATTTCCCATCCGCATGAATCATGTGTAAATGTTCCTTCTCCTGGCATCCAGGTCTGTCCATTGTGTTCCACCTGTGAGCAAAGTCTTCTGGGATCTCTTGGTCTGCCTCTTTATAAGAAATTGTTTATATATTGGTTTCAATGGGAAATGAGCCTGCCCTTAGGGTACTGGGGCCTAATTGGAGCTGGGAACTTACTGTGAAGGCTGTTTGGAAAGTGTATTCTCTGGTCTGGGAGTAGCTTAGCCATGTCTGGTTTCTAAGTTAGCCTGTTGGGCCAAGACTGGAGCATTGTAGATGTGTCCAGTGTATGTTAGCAGGCTTAATTTCTGTTTTTCATAGACCTGCTTCTGTTTTTTTATGTGGTCATGCTGTGGGTGGCAGATTTTTCTCCCACAATATTTCAAGTTTCCTGTATTTTGTTTTTGAGTAAAGATGTGACTGGACAGTTCATATATGGAAAGAATGTCACTTATAGGTCAATCCTTTTGAAGGAGATAGGAAAGGATACCTTCTTCCTCTACTCTGCAACATTTAGATTCAAAATGCAGCACCTACCTGCATCATCCGGAATACATAATATTGTCCTGATGGTCATGATTCAGTTTAAAATATAAAGTGAAATTCCATGAGGTGACACATTAGGTGTACACCTAACAACACAGTTTAGTTGAGAAATTTTCTGTTTGGAGATAATATTAACACTTCCCTGGAGCAGCTGGAACTTTATTTTACACATATCCAATGTTTTGAATGGTTGGCAGTTTGTGGCTGTTAATTTTGTACGTTGAACATCATTCATGCCCTATTTCCATAAGAAAATTTCTCAGAAACGGTTTTATCACTTCTCTGGAAATTCTCTCATGATGATACAAATCACATTGCAAAGCATTGTTGGATCTAAGCATCTGGAAGAATAGGTGTGGCCTGGATTTAAGCTGAAACATAGCTGCCCAACAGTACAGAAATCCCTCAATACAGTGCTGCAAGGGTCAGGAGCTGGGATGGCCAGCATGCGCAAAGCAAAGCAGGGATGGTCAGCATGCCCCAGGTGGAGTGGGACGGCCTGTGGGCTGGAGGCCAGAGTATAGCTGAGACAGCCAACGTGACCAGAGGGGGCAGACCATAGTTGGATCTGGGACTGGTGCAGATGGTTAGGGGCTTGTGAGCCTGCTCAGACAATATATGGAAGCTCCCTGCATTGATTTACTGCAGGCCCTTTATAGGAAGACTGTAATGTTTATCTTTTTAACTTTAGTTGTTATTTTTCTAACTTACACTATTAATAACTGTAAGGTAATGTAACTTTATCTCTCTATTTTGTATTTTGTACCTAAGATGGCACCATATGGGGCAACATTGCAAATTCTTCACTGTACTCCTGTACTTGAGTACATGTGACAATAAACCTAATTCCATCCTACTTCTTATTATGAAGTGTTTGGCATGAGACTTTGATCCTACAATATTCTGAGTCAGAAATAAGCATTCTACTTTTGAGTGATAGCCACAGTTCCTGACCTCACTACAGGTACAAACATGGACAAAAGACCAATATTCCAGAAGTGAGATGTGAGTGACTGCCCTTGGCATCAAGACTGCATTTGACCAATTGTGGTATCAAGGAGCCATGGCAGAATTAGAATCAATGGGAAGCAGTGGAAAAACTCTCCATTGATTGGAGTAATTCCTGGCACAAAGGAAGACAGTTGCAGTCGCTGGAGGCCAATAAACTCAGTCCTAGCACACACAAAAAATGAAATAGCAGGAGAAACTCAGCAGGTCTGAAGAGAAACGGAGTTCACGATATGATTCCAATGAAGATTCTTTAGAACTCAAGAACCTTCATCAGTAAGCTTTGTACAGTCAGGAAGGAGAGACCACATCTAGAGTGAGGCACAACCTGTGAATATATAGTATGGGAAATTTGGAGGCAGCGTGGGAATTCAATAGAGAGGGGAAGAGATGCTTTATGTTTGCTTTTTTGACTCTCAGTTTGTAAACATTCGTTTTCCACAAGATAAACTGAAGCTCAGGATCAGGGCCCCAGCACAATAGAGAGACACTATGGGTAAAATATAAGTTCATTGGTTGGTGATGACTACTAATTTAGACTGTAAGAGACCATAAGAATAGGAGCAGAAATTAGGCCATTCAGCCCATCAGGTCTGCTCTGTCATTCAATCATGGCTTATAAGTTTCTCAACCCCATTCTCCCACTTTCCCCTCTAACCCTTGATCCCCTTGCTACTCAGGAACCTATCTATCTCAATCTTAAATATATTCAATGCTTGGCCTCCACGCAATGAATTCCATAGATTCCCCACTCTCTGGCTGAAGAAGTTTCTCTTTATCTCCATTCTAAAAGGTCCTCCCTTTCTTAAGGCTGTGCTCTCGGGTCCTGATTTCTCCTACCAAGGAGATACCCCCTCATCCTTCTAACCTCCAACAAGTAAAGACCCAGAGTCCTCAAACATTCCTGATATGTTAAGCTTTTCATTCCTGGGACCATTCTCATGAACCTCCTCTGAACACGCTCCAGGGTCAATACATCCTTCCTGAGAAATGGGGCCCAAAACCATGCACAATACTCCAAATGTGGTCTGACCAGAGCCTTATAGAGCCTCAGACATACATCCCTGCTTTTATATTCAAGTCCTCTCAAAATAAATGCCATCAGCAATTTTTGAGAAGATTTGTAGCTCAGGTTGATGATAAGTATATAAGTTAGCTCAGTGTGCTGGAAGATTTGTTTGCAGACATTTCGTCACCATGACTAAGTAACATCATCAGTGAGAGTCTCCAGTGGTGGTATGTTCCACCTCTCTATTTAGAAATCTTGGTTTCGTAAGGTGGGTAATGTCATTTCTGGGTTTTTTTTTCAAGGAAAAGTAGATGGGATCTAATGTGTTTATTGATGGAGTTCTGGTTAGAATGCCATGCTTCTAAGAATTCTCGTGTGTATCTTTGTTTCACTTGTCCTAGGATGTGTGTGTGTTGTCCCAGTTCAAGCGGTGTCCCTCTTTGTCTGTATGTATGGAAACTAGTGATAGTGGGTTGTGTCTTTTGGATTTCACTTTCTTGAAGTTCCATTGAATATTCGAATTGGCTGAATGATTCTGTGATGCCAGGGACCACAGGAGGATTCCAAGTTGGATCATCATCTCAGCATTCCTGGCTGAAGATTGCTGCGAATGCTTCTGTCTTATCTTTTGCATTGGCGTGTGGCCTCTTTCATCATTGATAATGGGGATATTTGTGGAATTTCCTCCCCCAGTGAATGAAATTCAATCGATAGCAAGAATGATAAAGAGTCAGAAGGTGTCAAATCTGTGTGGGTAGAGTTCAGGAGCCACAAAGGAAAAACGATCCTGATGGGGCTTCTGTACAGGCCTCATAGCCAATAGCCAGGACATGGGGAAGAAAACATATATCAGGATATAGAAATAGCCAGTAAGGGAGGCACTATTATAATAATCATGGGGTGATTATTCCGTATTCAGGTGGACTGGGAAAATCAGGTTGGTAGCAGATCTCAAGAAAAGGAATTCATGGAATTTCTACACATTTTTCTGGAACATGTTGCAGTATAGCCCAATCGGGAACAGGCAATTCTAGATTTTGTGAAGTGTAATGAGGCCAACTTAATTAGGGCACTTAAGATGAAAGAACCCCTGGGGAACAGTGACCAAAATATAGGAGAATTCACCTTGCAGTTTGAGAGGGAGGAACTGGAATCAGATGTAACTATTACAATTGAATAAAGGTAACTACAAAGGCTTGTGGAAGGAGCTGGCCAGAGTTGGTTGGAAGGGGAGCCTAGCAAAGAAGCAGCAATGACAGGAGTTTCGGCAAGTAATTTGGGAGGCACAGCCAAAATTCATGCCAAGGAAGAAGAAACATATTGTGGGGAGGACAAGACAACCATGCTGACAAGGCAAGTCAGGGACTGTATAAAAGCTAAAGAAAAACCATACAATGCGATGAAGATTAATGGGAAGCAAGAGGCTTGGGAAGCCTTTGAAAAACAGCAGAGAATAATTGAAAAAAATAAAAAATAATGTAAGAACAGAAGAACTAGGAGCAGGAATAGGTTATCAGGCCCTTCGAGCCTGCTCCACTGGTCAATAAGATCATGGCTAATCTTATTGATTGTGGACTCAGCTCCACTTACTTGTGTTTTCACCATATCCCTTAGTTCCTTTATTTTTCAAAAAAATATCTACCTTAGCTTTAAAAGTGAATACTGAAGTAGCATCAACTACTTCCCTGGGCAAGGAATTCCATAGATTAACAACCCTCTGGGTGAAGAAGTTCCTTCTCAGTTCAGTTCTAAACCTGCTTCCTCTAATCTTGTGGCCATGCCCTCTTGTCCTAGTTTCACCTACCAGTGGAAACATCCTATCTATTTCTATTTTATCGATTACCTTTTAATTTTATGTTTCGATAATATCCCCCCTCATTCTTCTGAATTCCAATAAATAATCTGAATCTATTTAGCCTCTCCTCATAAGCCAACCCTCTCAACTTCGGAATCAACCTAGTGAACCTCCTCTGCACCCCCTCCAGTGCCAGTATATACTTTCTTAAGTAAGGAGACCAAATCTGCATACAGTACTCCAGGTATAGCTTCACCAATACCTTGTGCAGCTGTAACATCACCTCTGCTTTTAAACGCAACCCCTTAGCAATGAAGGACAAAATTCCATTTTCCTTCCTAATTACTTGTTGTACCTGCAGACCAATCTTCTGCAATTCACGCACAAGGACACCCAGGTCCTTCTGCCAATCAGCATGCTGCAACTTTTTACCATTCAAGTAATAACCTATTTTGCTGTTACCCTCCCACCAAAATGTATGACTTCACACTTAATAACATTGTTTTCCATTTGCCAGACCTTTGCCCACTCACTCAATGTATATATGTTCCTCTGCAATGTTTCACAGTCCTCTGCACACTTTGCTCTGCTACTCATCATAGTATCGGGGCAAATCATGACACCGTACACGTGGTCCCCAACTCCCAAATCATCCATATAAATTGTAAATAATTGTGATCCCAACACCGATCCATGAGGCATACCACTAGTCACTGATTGCAGCCAGAATAGCACTCATTTATCCCCACTCTTTGCTTCCTGTCAGTCAACCAATCCTCTACCCACGCTAATACTCTAACCCAACACCATGCATCCTTATCTTATGCAGTAGCCTCATGTGCAGCACTTTGTCAAAGGCCTTTTGAAAATATGGGTACACCACATTCACTGGGTCCCGTTGTCCACCTTGCTTGAAATGTCTTCATAGAATTCCAAAAGATTTGTGAAGCATGACCTGCCCTTTATGAAACCATGCTGCTTCTGTACAAGGGGACAATTTCTTTCTTGATAATAGACTCAAGCATCTTCCCTACTAAAGAGCTTAAGCTCACTGGTCTATAATTCCCCATTTTTTGTTTACTTCCCTTTATAAAGAGTGGCATCACATTTGCTATTTTCTAATCTGCTGGAACTGCCCCAGAGTCCAGCGAATTTTGGAAAATTACTGCCAATCCCCCACCTACTATTTCTCCTGCCATCTCTTTTAGTACCCTGGGATGCATTCCACCAGGAAACTTATCTATCCTTAGCTCCATTAGCTTACCCAACACTAGCTCTTCTGTAATAATAAGTGTTTCCAGGTCCTCACTTATCTTTGTCTCTGTTACTTTCTGGTGTGTTATTAGTATCCCCCACTGTGAAGACTGATGCAAAGTAGCTGTTCAATGCCTCAGCCATTTCATCATATGCCATAACTAACTGCCCTTTCTCATCCTGTAAAAGTCCAACATTTACTTTAGCCACTCTCCTTCGTTTTATAATAATAGAAACTTTTGCTATCAATCTTTATATTCTGTGATAGTTTTTTTTCTCATACTCTATCTTATTTTTCTTTATAGCTCTTTTTGTGGCTTTCTGTTGACCTTTAAAGTTTTCCCAATCTTCTAGATTCCTGCTGTCTTTGGTCACTTTGTAAGCCTTCTCTTTCACTTTGATAGCCTGCCTTATTTCCTTTGACACCCATGGCAGATTACCCCTCCTCTTACAGTCCATCCTTCTCACCAGAAAAAGATGAAATATGAGGGTAAGTTAGCTTATAATATAAAAAAAATTGCAGGAATTGTTTTTAGATATACGAAAGCTAAGAAAAATGCAAGAGTGGACATTGGACCAGTGGAAAATGAGGCTGGAGAAGTAGTAATGGGGAACAAAGATGTGGCAGAGGAACCCTAAATAGGTATTTTGTATCACTTTTCACAGTCAAACACACCAGCAACATACCAGAACTTCAAGAGATCAGGGGTGGTGATCTTGCATGAATCAATGGAATCTGGGAGGGTCCCAGAGGACTGGAAAATGGTTGCTATATCACCGCTGTTTAAGAAAGGAGGGAGGCAGAAGACAGGAAAGTATAGGCCGGTTTGCCTGACTTCAGTCATTATTAAGATTTGAGTCCATCATTAAGGGTGAGGTTAAAGAGTACTGGTAAAAACAATGACTGCAGATGCTGAAAACCAAATACTGGATTAGTGGTGCTGGAAGAGCACAGCAGTTCAGGCAGCATCCAACGAGCAAATAAGGCTGAGTCAGCACGGCTTTGTCGGTGGGGGGTGGGGGTGGGGGGAGGGGTGTGGGGGCATGTCTAACAAATCTGTAAGAATTCCTTGAGGGGGTAACAAGCAAGATACTCAAAGGAGAGCAAGTGACGTGAATTGTTTGGATTTCCAGAAGGCCTTTGACAGGGTGTCACATAGGAGGCTGCTAAACAACAGCCCAAAATGTCTGGGGCAAGACTTGAGCATGGATAGCGGATTATCTGAATGGCAGAAAGCAGAAAATGGGTAGAAAGGGTCTTTTACAGGATGTCAGCCAGTGACTGGTAGAGATCTGTAGGGTTAAGTGTTACAGCTACAACTATTCACATTATAACATTAACAATTTGGATAAACGAACTGAGAGCATTGTTATCAACTTTGTCAATGATACAAAGAGAGGTGAAAAGACAGGCAGTGAAACAGGTAGTGTACAAGGTAATAAGAAGCATAGATAGAGTAGATGGCCAGAGACCTTTCCACAGGGCAGAAATGGCTGTCACGAGGGGTCATAATTTTAAGGTGACTGGAGGAAGGTATAGGGGAGATGTCAGAGGTAGGTTCTTTAAGCAGAGTGGTGCGTACGTGGAATGCACTGCCTGTGATGGTAGTAGAGTCAGAGACATTAGGGACATTTAAGTGACTGCTGGACAAGCATGTGGACTGCAGTAGATTGAGGGATGTGTAGGTTGGGTTGATCTTATATTAAGGTAAGTGCTTGGCATAACATTGTGGACCAAAGGGCCTTTACTTGATGTACTGTTCTATTTCTATGTAGTGCTTAGGAAGCAGGGAGGCTGCAGAAGGACCTGGGAGAGCTAGGAGAGTGGGCAAAGAAGTAGCACATGGAATACAATGTGGGAAAATGTGAGATTAACAATAAATGTATACACTATTTTCTAAATGGGGAAAGGCTTTGGAAATCTGAAGTACAAAGGAACTTGGGAATCCTAATTCAAGATTCTCTTAAGGGTTAAGATACAGCTTCAGTTAGCAGTAAGGAAGGCGAGTGCAATGTTAAGCATTCTTTTCAAGGGGTCTCAGTTAAAACAGCAGTACTACTGAGGCTATAAATGCTCTGGTCAGACTGTATTTGCAATATTGTGAGCAGTTTTGGACCCCAGTCAAAGTAAGGATGTGCTGGCATTGGAGGGGGTCCAGAGGAGGTTTATATGAATGATCCCAAGGACAAATGATTTGTCATATGTAGAGTATTTGAGACTCTGAGTCTGTACTCAGTGGAGTTTAGAAGAATGAGGGACATCTCACTGAAACTTATAGAATATTAAGAGGTCTGGATAGAGCAGATGCGGAGATGTTTCCATTAGTAGAACAGACTAGAACCCAAAAGCACAGCATCAGAGTGAATGGACGGCCTCTTAGAACTGAGACAAAGAGGAATTACTTTAGCCAGAGGTGATGAATCTGTGGACCTCATTGTCACAGACAGCTTGAGGCCAAGTCATTGAGTGCCTTTAACACAGAGATAGATAAGATTCTTTAGTAGCATGGGGATCAAGAATTACAAGTAGATAGCAGGAGAATGGGGTTGAGAAACATATCAACCATAATCGAAAGGCGGAGCAACCTTGATGAGCTTAATGGCCCAATTCTTTTCCTATATCTTATGATCAAGGACTTCAGTCTAAGGAGATGTCTGCAAGAGGTCCTCATTGTGATGTCCTTGGTCTAACCATTTTCAACTACTTTGTCAAATATCTTCCCTCAATTCATTAGCTCAGAGATGGGAATGTTCATTGTACAATTATCAATTTTCAGCACTACTCATTACTTCTCAAGTATTGAAGCAGTCTGCGACTTTACACAGTGAGGCTCGGATAATATTCAGGGTTGGGTTGAGAGCAAATAACATTTGCACCACCTAAGTGACAGGCACTGGTCATCTGCAACAAGAGAGAACCTAACTATCACCACTTAACATTCAATGGCATTACCATCACTGTTTACCCTATCACAAACACTTATGGAGATTAGCACTGACAAGTAACTGAAATTGACCAGCCATATAAACACAGATTACAAACACATCTTGATAACAACTACAATAATTGATTTGATTAGATTAGATTAGATTACTTACAGTGTGGAAACAAGCCCTTCGGCCCAACGAGTCCACACCGACCCGCCGAAGCGCAACCCACCCAGACCCAGTCCCCTACATTTACCCCTTCACCTAACACTACGGGCAATTTAACTTGGCCAATTCACCTAACCTGCAGGTTTTTGGACTGTGGGAGGAAACCGGAGCACCCGGAGGAAACTCACGCAGGCACGGGGAGAACGTGCAAACTCCACACAGTCAGTCGCCTGAGGCGGGAAATGAACCCGGGTCTCTGGTACTGTGAGGCAGCAGTGCTAACCACTGTGCCACCGTGCCGCCCAATAAGAGCTCAAAGGCTGCAAATCCTGCAGCAGATAACTCTTGCCCTGACTCTCCACTTGCCTTAATGAGTACAGCTTCAACAACACTCAATATCATTCAAGACAAAGCAGTCTGCTTGGTATCATATCCACCACCTTCAACATTCTTTCAATTCAATACAATGGCAGCAATGTGTACCATTTACAAGATGGGCTGCACAACTCATCCAAGTAACGTTCACAGCTCCTTCCAAATCCATATCCTCTACCACCTAGAAAGATAAGGACAGCAAATGCAAGTGCTCTCCAAGCTACACACTATCTTGACTTGGAACTGTATTGTCGTTCCTTCACTAGCTTGAACTTCTCTCCTTAACAGAACTGTCAATGTGTTTCACCAGTTCAAGAATGCAGCTTGTTTAAGGACAATTAGGGATGGATAGTAAATGTTGACCTAACCAGTGACACAGGGCTGAAAATGTGTTGCTGGAAAAGCGCAGCAGGTCAGGCAGCATCCAAGGAGCAGGAGAATCGACGTTTCGGGCATGAGCCCTTCTTCAGGATTCCTGAAGAGTGACACCTTCAGGATTCCTGAAGAAGGGCTCATGCCCGAAACGTCGATTCTCCTGCTCCTTGGATGCTGCCTGACCTGCTGCGCTTTTCCAGCAACACATTTTCAGCTCTGATCTCCAGCATCTGCAGTCCTCACTTTCTCCCCTAACCAGTGACCCATTAATGAACAAAACAAATTGGGAAAACGGTGTCACTTTTCATCATGAACAATGTTGCAAATTACTTCTGATTTAATTTGTGACATCCACATTACAAGAGCAGCCATTTAGAAAAAATACTTCATTTGGAGTCATAGAGATGTACAGCATGGAAACAGACCCTTCGATCCAACTCGTCCATGCCGACCAAATATCCCAGCCCAATCTAGTCCCTCCTGCCAGCACCTGGCTCTTATCCCTCCAAACCCTTCCTATTCATATACCCATCCATTTGTTATACAGAATTTTTAAACATGAGGTCACAAATGACACTGTGACAATTGTATGTTCACATTCTAGAAGGAAATGAGAAAATGGTCAATTAACATAATGACTTGTTACTTCAGCCTATTTTCAAATATTTAATTGCAATTATATTGTTATACAGTGTAGCTCATAATTTGTATTTAGTAAATGCATTTAAGATTGTAAAACATCTTGAGACACTTTACAAGGACTTCATCACACAAAATTTGACTCCAAAATCTAGGAGAAATTAGGATAAGAGACATAGAAAGCTATTGTTAATCCATTTATGGAATTGGGTGCTGTTGGCTGGCCAGCATGTATTGTCCATCAATAGTGCCCTTAAGGTGGTGGTGAGCTGCCTTCTTGAAGCTTTGCTGTCCACATGCTATGGATTGACCCACCATGCCATTAGAGAGGGAATTCCAGGATTTTGATCCAGCAACAGTGAAGGAACAGCGATATATTTACACGTCAGGATTGTGATTGGCTTGGAGGGGAACTTGCAGGGAGTGGTGTTCTCATGTATCTGATATCCTTGTCCTTCTAGGTGGAAATGATTATGGGTTTGAAAGGTGCTATTCAAGGATCATTGGTGAACCTCTGCAGTGCATGCTATAGGTAGTACACACTGTTGCTTCTAACCGTTGGTGGTGGAGGGGGTGGATGCTTGCAATGTGGTGCAAGTGGGCTGCTTTGTCCTGGATGGTTAAATTGAGTTGAATGGTTTATTGTCACTTGTATTTTACAGTGAATAATACAGTAAGGTACAGTGAAAAGCTTCAACACTTACCATAATCTGGCACCATTTTGAATAGCCTAAGAATAAAAAGATATAGCTGAAAGAGTCCATCTTTGTTCCAGTGCCTCCACCACGGGTCCTGAGCCAGCTCACTAACAATACCCCTGTAAGCACCACCTGCTCCAAACCCACTGTCATAGTCATCACTCTTTAGATGCCATCTCTTCACTTCTGGCCCACTTCTCTGATGGTAGTGTTGATGTTGGGTCCTGTGCTGGACCCATACATGCCCCATAACCAGAATTCCTCTGTTCTGAGCCTACCACATCAGAACCTGCTGCCTAGCTGATAACCAAAGTTCCTCGCTCTGGGCCTACTGCAACCAGGAGTCCTTGGCTCCACTGCTGCCTAAAAGAATGCCTTGAGTCCCCCGCCTCAGGCATAACGGACTGATATATGAGAAGAGATTGACTAGGTTAGGATTGCTTTCACTAGAGTTCAGACAAATGAGGGAGGATCTCACAGAGATGTATAAAATTCCAAAACTACTAGACAGATTAGTCACAGGGAGGATGTTCCCGATGGTGGGTGTGTCCAGAACCAGGGGTCAGAGTCTAGGGATTCGAGGTGGACCATTTAGGACGGAGGTAAGGAGACATTTCTTCACTCAAAGAGAGGTGAGCCTGTGGAATTCATTGCCACAGGATGTAGTTGATGCCAAAATATTGAATGTATTCAAGAAGTAGCTAGATATAGGACTTGGGGTGAATAGGATCAAAGATTATTGAAAGCAGGATTAGGCTATTGAGTTGGACAATCAGCCATGATCATGCTGAATGGTGGAACAGGCTCGGAGGACAGAATGGCCTCTTCCTGCTCCTATGTTCTATGACACACCAACACCACTACAGCCGATGCTTAGAGTTTCCTTTCTATGTCCAGCACAACCAGGAGTCCCCAGCTCTGCTATCACCAGTGCTTCATAAAAGGCCCAGTCTGGCTAACCTCCACTGCCGACAGGATGATTATGAGGAAAAAGAAGATGAAAAGACACTTGCAGCGGTGGTTATAGCAGTAGTGGCATGGTGGTAATGTGGAGGCTTTGGGTGGAGACGGCTTCAACGTCTGCAGCTCGGTGAGTCCAGTTTGTCTGTCCTTGCTATGGCAGCAATGCAATGTCTTTGGTGTCTGTTTCAGTGGTGGCAGTATGGTGTGTCTGGTCCGGAAATCCTTGCGTTGGTGGCCTTGTTGGCAGTCTCCTGTGGCCACTCCAGAAACCCAGGAGCCATGGAGGGAACAATAAACCAACTTTGCCCCAGCTTTGTTTTAATTATTTATTTTTATAATTTCTGCAATTAAAATGGCACCAAATTGTGGTGACTTATTTTCATATATACAATTGACAATAAAGTGCTATTTTATTCAGTGGTGCAATGACGAAAGTCAGGGAGTCATAAGAAGGCTAAAATGGAGGACTTTTAGATTTTTATTTAGGTTTTATCATCATGTGTATTCAAATACGAGTTACTTGTAAGATGACAGAAAGTTAGAGTTAAAACTCAATCAACACAGGGTTATAGTCCAAAAGGTTTGTTTGGAAGCACGAGCTTTTGAAGTGCTGCGTCCAGAGTGTGACTGCAGAATAATCACTTTTCTTTTCCTTTTTTTTTCCACCTAACAGTTGCAGTGCTTATTTTTCCCCAGCACCCATGTCCTGAATGCAGGTGTTGGACACAGTGAAGCACAACAAGTGTAAAAATATTTATATTCTACCAAGAGGAAGAAGGGAAACACCCGAGTGGTCAGTGACAAACAGTGTTGTGTGATCAAAAGTGAAGGGAAGGCAGAGATTAAATCAAAATAGAGTTGGAGAGGGAAATAAAACACTCACCCCATGCAGTGCCCACCTCTCCCTGAAATCTTGGTGGACACCGTGTGTTCCTTCACCAGGAACACCTAGGCTCTGACATAACCACAGAAGATGGGCAGGAAACCTGCCATGACATGGATTAGTGGTGCTGGAAGAGCACAGCAGTTCAGGCAGCATGCAACGAACGATGCTGCCTGAACTGCTGTGCTCTTCCAGCACCACTAATCCAGTATTTGGTTTTCAGCATCTGCAGTCATTGTTTTTACCTAACCTGCCATGACATGCCCAGTGCATGGACCTGTTTATGGCCAGTATGGCCAGGAGCAGGAGCATGAGGAGATCTTCTGACTGCCCTCCCCTGTGTGCACCGGGTGCCCAAAGACAATGATGAATTTGTATTAGGAGAAAAGTGGTAGTCTCAAATAGTAAACTAAAACTAACACTAAGTTGTCAAATCGCAGGAACGTTTGAAAACCTGGCATGGTTAGTGAGCAGCATTGTGGGAGTTGTAGTTTTTCGGGAGGCCTGGTTTCTATTTGATCAAAGACTGGATCACAACAGAAAACTACAGTGATCCAGCAGCCAGCGGGGATAATCTGCTTTCAGATTCCAGCATCCACAGTAATTTGCTTTTATATATAGTCTGAACAAGATTAAAAAATCACACAGCACCAGGTTAACTGGGGTGTAACTTTGTACACCCCGGTCCAACACCGGCATCTCCAAATCATGAACAAGATTCGGTTTCGTTAGAAAAAGTAGGTGAACACAGTGAAAATTAAACTTCTCATGACCACTGTCGATTTGTGATTTGGAGTGGTCTATACGAAAGTTAAAAATCACACAACACCAGGTTATAGTCCAACAGGTTTAATTGGAAGCACACTAGCTTTCGGAGCGACGCTGTCGCTCCGAAAGCTAGTGTGCTTCCAATTAAACCTGTTGGACTATAACCTGAAATTTATGTGATTTTAACTGTCGACTTAGACTCAGTCAACTATTTTCGCAACCTACCATAAAATACACCGTTGACTGACTAATGCCACCTGGTCATTCCCGCTTCCCATGGTCCGGGGAGAGACGCTCCAGCGGTGCACGTGCCCAGAGCAGCCCCGCTCCCGCCTCGCGCACCACGTGATAGAAAACAACCGTTATTTTCAAATCTGAGAGAGAGATCGAGGGTGAGAAAGCAAGAGGAAATAAAAGAGGAGGAACAACGAATAGAGTGTGGGAGATAGTTAAAAAAAAAGGGGGTGTCAATGAAGTGTTGGTCAGAGGGGTGCAGGGGGGTTAAGGGCTGGGGGAGAGGGGGAGAGGGATGGAGGGGGGGTTGGGGACGGAGAGGGGGGGGGTTGAGAGAAGGAGAAGGATGAGGGGGCAGGGAGTGAGGGGTGTGAGAAGAGGGGAGAGGAGAGGAGGGGTATGAGAAGAGGGGAGGAGAGAGGAGGGGTGCGAGAAGAGGGGAGGGGAGGGGAGGGGAGGGGTGTGAGAAGAGGGGAGAGGAGGGGTGTGAGAAGAGGGGAGAGGAGGGGTGTGAGAAGAGGGGAGGGGAGGGGAGGGGTGTGAGGGGAGGGGAGGGAGGGGTGTGAGAAGAGGGGAGGGGAGGTGTATGAAGGGAGGGGAGGGGTGTGAGAAAAGGGTTGGGGAGGGGTGTGAGGGGCGGGGAGGGAGTGGTATGAGAAGAGGGGAGGGGTGTGAGAAGAGGGGAGAGGAGAGGTATGAAGGGAGGGGAGGGGTGTGAGAAAAGGGTTGGGGAGGGGTGTGAGGGGAGGGGAGTGGTATGAGAAGAGGGGAGGGTGTGGAGGGGCGTGTGAGAAGAGGGGAGGCGTGAGAAGAGGGGAGGCGTGTGAGAAAAGGGGAGGGGTGTGAGAAGAGGGGAGGGGAGGGGTATGAATGGAGGGGAGGGGTGTGAGAAGAGGGGAGAGGAGAGGTATGAAGGGAGGGGAGGGGTGTGAGAAAAGGGTTGGGGAGGGGTGTGAGGGGCGGGGAGGGGATTGGTGTGAGAAGAGGGGAGGGGTGTGGAGGGGCGTGTGAGAAGAGGGAGGCGTGAGAAGAGGGGAGGCGTGTGAGAAGAGGGGAGGGGTGTGAGAAGAGGGGAGGGGAGGGGAGGGGTGTGAGAAGAGGGGAGGGGAGGGGTGTGAGAAGAGGGGAGGGGGTGTGAGAAGAGGGGAGGGGAGGGGAGGGGTGTGAGAAGAGGGGAGGGGAGGGGAGGGGTGTGAGAAGAGGGAGGGGAGGGGTGTGAGAAGAGGGGAGGGGAGGGGTGTGAGAAGAGGGGAGGGGTGGGGTGTGAGAAGAGGGGAGGGGCGGTAAGGGGTGTGAGAAGAGGGGACGGAACGGGTGTGAGAAGAGGGGAGGGGAGGAGTGTGAGAAGAGGGGAGGGGTGTGAGGGGAAGGGAGGAGTGTGAGAAGAGGGAAGGGGAGGGATGTGAGAAGAGGGGAGAAGAGGTGAGGGGAGGGGTGTGAGAAGACGGAAGGGGAGGGGAGGGGTGAGAGAAGAGGGGAGAGGAGGGGTGCGAGGGGAGAGGAGGGGTGTGAGAAGAGGGGGGGGTGGGGGTGTGAGAGAGGGGAGGGGAGGGATGTGAGAAGACGGGAGGGGAGGGGTGTGATGGGAGGGGAGGGGAGGGAGGGGTGTGATGGGAGGGGAGGGGAGGGGAGGGGTGTGAGAAGAGGGGAGAGGAGAGGTGGGGTGTGAGAAGAGGGGAGAGGAGAGGAGGGGTGTAAGAAGAGGGGAGGGATGTCAGAAGAGGGGAAGGGAGAGGAGAGCAGGGGTGTGAGAAGAGGGGAGGGGTGTGAGAAGAGGGAACGGGAAGGGTGTGAGATGTAGGGAGGGGTGTGAGGGGACGGGTGTGAGAAGAGGGGAGCGGAGGTGTGTGAGGGGAGGGGAGAGGTGTGCGAAGTGGGGAATGGGTGTGAGAAGAGGGGAGGGGTGTGAAAAAGGTGAGGGGTGTGAGAAAAGGGGAGGGGAGTGCTGTGAGGGGAGGGGAGGGGAGGGATTTGAGAAGAGGGGAGGGGAGGGGTGTGAGAAGAGGGGAGGGGAGGGGTGTGAGAAGAGGGAGGGGAGAGGTGTGAGAAGAGGGGAGGGGTGTGAAAAAAGGTGAGGGGTGTGAGAAAAGGGGAGGGGAGTGCTGTGAGGGGAGGGGAGGGGAGGGGAGGGATTTGAGAAGAGGGGAGGGGAGTGCTGTGAGGGGAGGGGAGTGCTGTGAGGGGAGGGGAGGTATTTGAGAAGAGGGGGAGGGGAGGGGGTGTGAGAAGAGGGGAGGGGAGAGGTGTGAGAAGAGGGGAGGGGTGTGAGAAGAGGGGAGGGGAGGGGTGTGAGAAGAGGGGAGGGGTGGGGAGGGGTGTGAGATGTGGGGAGGGGAGGGGGTGAGAAGAGTGGAGGGGAGGGGAGTGAGAAGAGGCAAGGTTATGGGTGTGAGAAGAGGTGAGGGAATGGGTGTGAGAAGAGGTGAGGGGAGGGGTGTGAGAAGAGGGGAGGGGAGGGGTGTGAGAAGAGGGGAGGGGTGGGGTGTGAGGATAGGGGAGGGGGGTGTGAGGATAGGGGAGGGGAGGGGGGGTGAGGATAGGGGAGGGGAGGGGGGTGTGAGGATAGGGGAGGGGAGGGGGGGTGTGAGGATAGGGGAGGGTGGTGTGAGGTTGGGGAGGGGAGGGTGGTGTGAGGATAGGGGAGGGGAGGGTGGTGTGTGGATAGGGGTGGGGAGGGGGGGTGTGAGGTTAGGGGAGGGGAGGGGGTGTGAGGATAGGGGAGGTGATGGGGGTGTGAGGATAGGGGAGGGGGAGGTGGCGTGTGAGGATAGGGGAGGGGTGGTGGCGTGTGAGGATAGGGGAGGGGAGGGGGGTGTGAGGATAGGGGAGGGGAGAGGGTTCGGAGGAGAGGCCGGGGGGGGTATGGGGAGAGTGGAGAGGGCTGTGATGCGAGGGGGTGGGAGGATAGGGGAGGGGGGATGTGAGGATAGGGGAGGGGAATGTGAGGATAGGGGAGTTGGTTGTGGGGATAGCGGTGGGGAGGTGGGGTGTGAGGATAGGGGAGGGGAGGTGGGGTGTGAGGATAGGGGAGAGGAGTGGGTGTGAGAGGATAGGGGAGGAGAGGGGAGGGGATGAGAAAATAGGGTTGGGGAGGAGGGTGAGGATAGGGGAGGGGTTTGTGAGGATAGGGGAGTGGAGGGATGTATGAGGATGGGGGTGCTGTGAGGAGAGGGGAGGGGGATGTGAGGATAGGAGGGGGGCTGAGAGGGGAGGGGGTTATGAGGATAGGGGAGGGGGGTGTGTGAGGGGAGGGGGGGGTGTGAGGAGAGGGGAGGGTGGTGTGAGGAGAGGGGAGGGGGGTGTGAGGAGAGGGAATGGGTTTGTGGAGAGGGAGGGGGTATGTGAGGGGAGGGGAGGGGAGGGAAGGGGGTATGAGGAGAGTGGGGGGGTGTGAGGATAGGAGAGGGGGGATGGGAGGGGAGGGGGGTGTGAGGATAGTGGATGGGGTGTGAGGATAGGGGAGGGGTCGGTGTGAAGATAGGGGAGGGGAGGGGGGTGTAAGGGGAGGGGTGGGGGGAGTGAAGGGGGGTGTGAGGATAGGGGAGGGGGATGTGAGGTTTGACGAGGGCAGGGGGATGTGAGGTTGGGGAGGGGAGGGGGTGTGTGAGGATAGGGGAGTGGGGTGTGAGGATGGGGGAGGTGGGGTGTGAGGATTGGGGAGGGGAGGGGGTGTGAGAGGAGAGGGGAGGGGGTGAGAAATTGGGGAGGGGAGGGGGGTGTGTGAGGTTAGGGGAGGGGGACGTGAGGATTGGTGGTGGGGGTGTGAGGAGAGGGGAGGGGGACGTGAGGATAGGAAGGGGGGCTGTGAGGAGAGGGGAGTGGGTGTGAGGATAGGGGAGGGGAGGGGGTGTGAGGGGAGGGGAGTGTGAGGATTTGGGGAGGGTTGGGGTGTGTGTGGTTGGGGGGTGGGTTTGTGGTTTGGGGGTGTGGTGAGGGGGGGGTGTGAGGGTAGGGGTGGTGGGGGTGGTGTGGGGATGGGTGGGGGGGGTGGTGGGGGTGGGGGGTGTTGTGAGTGGGTGGAGGGTGTGTGAGGTGGGGGTGTGTGGTGGGGAAGGGGGGGGTGTGGAGGGAGGGGGGGGTGAATTGTGGGTGTGGGGTGTGGGGTTGTGGAGGGGTGGGGGTTGTGGGGTGGGATGGGGGGGTGTGTGAGTGGGGTGGGGAGGGTGTGTTGTGGGGTGGGGGGTGTGGGGTGGTGGGTGTTGTGGGTTGGGGGGGTGGGTGTGAGAGGTGTGGGGTGGGGGGTGTTGAGAGGGGTGGGAGGGTGTGGTTGTGGGTTGGGGGGGGGTGAGTTGTTGGGAGGTGTGGTGGAAGAGGGGAGGGTGAGAGAAGAGGGGAGGGGTTGTGAGAGAGGGTGAAGGGTGTGAGAGGCTTGTGAGAGAGGGGAGGGGAGGGGTGAAGAGGGGAGGGATGGGGGTGGGGTGTGAGAGGAGGGGGTGGGGTGTGTGAGTAGGGACGGGTGGGGGTGTTGTGAGAGAGGGGTGGGGTGTGAGAAGAGGGGAGGGGTGGGGGTGTGGAGAGGGGGGGGTGGGGTGTGAGAGAGGGGGTGGGGTGGGGTGTGGAGTGGGGAGGGGAGGGGTGTGAGAGGGGGAGGGGTGGGGGTGTGAGGGGAGGGGTGGGGGGTGTGAGAGGAGGGGAGGGGAGGGGTGTGAGAGGAGGGAGGGGAGGGGTGTGAGATGAGGGGTGGGGGGGGTGTGTGAAGGGGGAGGGGAGGGGTGTGAGTGGAGGGGTGGGGAGGGGTGTGAGAGGGGAGGAGGGTGTGAGAGTGGGGAGGCGGTGTGAGAAGAGGGGAGGGGTGTTGAGAGGGAGGGGTGGGGTGTGTGTAGTGGGGAGGGGGGGGTGTGTGTGTGAGGGGGAGGGGTGGGGTGTGTGAAGAGGGGGGGGGGGGTGTGAGAAGAGGGGAGGGGTGGGGTGTGAGAGGTGGGGAGGGGTGGGGTGTGAGAGGAGGGGAGGGGTGGGGTGTGAGGGTGGGGAGGGGGAGGGGTGTGAGGGGTGGGTGGGGTGGGGAGGGGTGTGGGTGGGTGTGTGAGGGAGGGGTGTGAGGGGGGGGGGAGGGGTGTGAGAGGTGGGGAGGGGAGGGGTGTGGGTGGAGGGGGAGGGGTGTGTGGTGGGGGGTGTGAGTGGTGGGGAGGGGAGGGGTGTGAGAGAGGGGAGGGGAGGGGTGTGGATGTGGGTGGGGTGGGGAGGGGTGTGAGAAGAGGGGAGGGAGGGTCTGAGAAGAGGGAGAGGAGAGGTTGAAGGGGAGGGCGTGTGAGAAAGGGGTTGGGGAGGGGTGTGAGGGGAGGGGAGGGGAGTGGTATGAGAAGAGGGGAGGGGTGTGGAGGGGCGTGTGAGAAGAGGGGAGGGGTTGTGAGAAGAGGGAAGGGGTGGGGTGTGAGAGAGGGGAGGGGGAGGGGTGTGAGAAGAGGGGAGGGGAGGGGAGTGAGAAGAGGGGAGAGGAGAGGTATGAAGGGAGGGGAGGGGGTGTGAGAAGAGGGGAGGGAGGGGTGTGAGAGAGGGGAGAGGAGAGGTATGAAGGGTGGGGTGGGGTGTGAGAAAAGGGTTGGGGAGGGGGTGTGAGGGCGGGGAGGGGAGTGTTGTGAGAAGAGGGGAGGGGTGTGGAGGGGCGTGTGAGAAGAGGGGAGGGGGTGTGGATGAGGGGAGGGGTGTGAGAAGAGGGTAGGGGAGGGGAGGTGTGTGAGAAGAGGGGAGGGGGAGGGGTGTGAGAAGAGGGTAGGGGAGGGGGAGGGGTGTGTGAAGAGGGGAGGGGTATGGAAGGGTGGGGGGGGTGTGAGAAGAGGGGAGAGGAGAGGTATGAAGGGTGGGGAGGGGTGTGAGAAAAGGGTTGGGGAGGGGTGTGAGGGGCGGGGAGGGGAGTGGTGTGAGAAGAGGGGATGGGTGTGGAGGGGCGTGTGAGAAGAGGGGAGGCGTGTGAGAAGAGGGGAGGGGAGGGGTGTGAGGGGAGGGGAGGGGTGTGAGAGAGGGGAGGGGAGGAGTGTGAGAAGAGGGGAGGGGAGGGAAGGGGTGTGAGAAGGGGGGAGGGAATGGGTTGAGAAGAGGGGAGGGGAGGAGTGTGAGAAGAGCGGAGGGGAGTGAGGGGAAGGGAGGAGTGTGAGAAGAGGGGAGGGGTGTGAGGGGAAGGGAGGAGTGTGAGAAGAGGGAAGGGGAGGGATGTGAGAAGAGGGGAGAAGAGGTGTGGGGAGGGGTGTGAGAAGAAGGAAGGGGAGGGGAGGGGTGAGAGAAGAGGGGAGAGGAGGGGGGAGAGGGGAGATGAGGGGTGTGAGAAGAGGGGAGGGGTGTGAGAAGAGGGGAGAGGAGAGGTGGGGTGTGTGAAGAGGGGAGAGGAGAGGAGGGGTGTGAGAAGAGGGGAGGGATGTCAGAAGAGGGAAGGGAGAGGAGAGGAGGGGTGTGAGAGAGGGGAGGGTGTGGGTGAGAAGAGGGAACGGGAAGGGTGTGAGATGTGGGGAGGGGTGTGAGGGACGAGTGTGAGAAGAGGGCAGGGGAGGGGTGTGAGAAGAGAGCAGGGGACGGGTGTGAGATGAGAGGAGGGGAGTGGTGTGAGAAGAGGCAGGGGAGGGGTGTGAGAAGAGGGGAGGAGTGTGAGAAGAGCAGAGGGAGTGTGTGAGAAGAGGGGAGCGGAGGTGTGTGAGCGGAGGGGAGGGGAGGGGTGTGAGAAGAGGGGAGGGAAGGGGTGTGAGAAGAGGGGAGGGGAGGAGTGTGAGAAGAGGGGAGGGGTGTGAGGGGAGGAGTGTGAGAAGAGGGAAGGGGAGGGATGTGAGAAGAGGTGAGGGGAGGGGTGTGAGAAGAGGGGTGGGGAGGGATGTGAGAAGAGGGAAGGGTGGGGTGTGAGAAGAAGGGAGGTGTGTGAGAAGAGGGGAGGGGGAGAGAGACGAGGGGAGGGTTGTGAGAATAGGGAACAGGTGTGAGAGGCTTGTGTGAAGAGGGGAGGGGAAGGGTGTGAGAAGAGGGGAGGGCAGGGGTGGGGTGTGAGAGGAGGGGGTGGGGTGTGAGAAGAGAGGACGGGTGGGGTGTGAGAAGAGAGGTGGGGAGTGAGAAGAGGGGAGGGGTGGGGTGTGAGAAGAGGGGAGGGGTGGGGTGTGAAAAGAGGGGAGGGGAGGGGTGTGAGAAGAGGGGGAGGCGTGGGGAGGGGTGTGAGAGGAGGGGAGGGGAGGGGTGTGAGGGGTGGGGGGGGGGTGTGAGGTGGGGAGGGTGGGGTGTGTGTGGAGGGGAGGGGAGGGGTGTGAGAGGAGGGGTGAGAGAGGGGAGGGGAGGGGTGTGAGAAGAGGGGAGGGGAGGTGTGTGAGAGGGGAGGGGTGGGGTGTGAGAGAGGGGAGGGGAGGGGTGTGAGAAGAGGGGTGGGGAGGGGGTGTGAGAGAGGGGAGGGGGAGTGGTGTGAGAAGAGGGGAGAGGCGTGTGAGAAGAGGGGAGGCGTGTGAGAAGAGGGGAGGCGTGTGAGAAGAGGGGAGGGGAGGGGAGGTGTGTGAGGGGAGGGGTGTGAGAAGAGGGTAGGGGAGGGGAGGGGTGTGAGAAGAGGGGAGGGGAGGGGAGGGGGTATGAAGGGAGGGGAGGGGTGTGAAGAGGGGAGAGGAGAGGTATGAAGGGTGGGGAGGGGTGTGAGAAAAGGGTTGGGGAGGGGTGTGAGGGGCGGGGAGGGGAGTGGTGTGAGAAGAGGGGTTGGGTGTGGAGGGGCGTGTGAGAAGAGGGGAGGCGTGTGAGAAGAGGGGAGGGGAGGGGAGGGGAGGGGTGTGAGGGGAGGGGAGGGGTGTGAGAAGAGGGGAGGGGAGGAGTGTGAGAAGAGGGGAGGGGAGGGAATGGTTGAGAAGAGGGGAGGGGAGGAGTGTGAAGAGGGGAGGGGTGTGAGGGGAAGGGAGGAGTGTGAGAAGAGGGGAGGGGTGTGAGGGGAAGGGAGGAGTGTGAGAAGAGGGAAGGGGAGGGATGTGAGAAGAGGGGAGAAGAGGTGAGGGGAGGGGTGTGAGAAGACGGAAGGGGAGGGGAGGGGTGAGAGAAGAGGGGAGAGGAGGGGGGCGAGGGGAGATGAGGGGTGTGAGAAGAGGGGAGGGGTGTGAGAAGAGGGGAGAGGAGAGGTGGGGTGTGAGAAGAGGGGAGAGGAGAGGAGGGGTGTGAGAAGAGGGGAGGGATGTCAGAAGAGGGGAAGGGAGAGGAGAGGAGGGGTGTGAGAGAGGGGAGGGGTGTGAGAAGAGGGAACGGGAAGGGTGTGAGATGTGGGGAGGGGTGTGAGGGGACGAGTGTGAGAAGAGGGCAGGGGGAGGGGTGTGAGAAGAGAGCAGGGGACGGGTGTGAGATGAGAGGAGGGGAGTGGTGTGAGAAGAGGGCAGGGGAGGGGTGTGAGAAGAGGGGAGGGGTGTGAGAAGAGCAGAGGGAGTGTGTGAGAAGAGGGGAGCGGAGGTGTGTGAGCGGAGGGGAGGGGAGGGGTGTGCGAAGAGGGGATGGGTGTGAGAAGAGGGGAGGGGTGTGAAAAAAGGTGAGGGTTGTGAGAAAAGGGGAGGGGAGTGCTGTGAGGGGAGGGGAGGGATGTGAGGGGAGGGGAGGGATGTGAGAAGAGGGGAGGGGAGGGGAGGGGTGTGAGAAGAGGGGAGGGGAGGGGTGTGAGAAGAGGGGAGGGGTGTGAGAAGAGGGAACGGGAAGGGTGTGAGATGTGGGGAGGGGTGTGAGGGGACGGGTGTGAGAAGAGGGCAGGGGAGGGGTGTGAGAAGAGGGCAGGGGAGGGGTGTGAGAAGAGGGGAGGGGTGTGAGAAGAGCAGAGGGAGTGTGTGAGAAGAAGGGAGCGGAGGTGTGTGAGGGGAGGGGTGTGCGAAGAGGGGGATAGGTGTGAGAAGAGGGGAGGGGTGTGAAAAAAGGTGAGGGGTGTCACAAAAGGGGAGGGGAGTGCTGTGAGGGGAGGGGAGGGGTGTGAGAAGAGGGGAGGGAAGGGGTGTGAGAAGAGGGGAGGGGAGGGGTGTGAGAAGAGGGGAGTGGAGGGGTGTGAGAAGAGGGGAGGGGAGGGGTGTGAGAAGAGGCAAGGTTATGGGTGTGAGAAGAGGTGAGGGAATGGGTGTGAGAAGAGGTGAGGGGAGAGGTGTGAGAAGAGGGGAGGGGAGGGGTGTGGGAAGAGGGGAGGGGTGTGAGAAGAGGGGAGGGGTGTGAGAAGAGGGGAGGGGAGGGGTGTGAGAAGAGGGGAGGGGAGGGGTGTGAGAAGAGTGGAGGGGAGGGGAGTGAGAAGAGGCAATGTTATGGGGTGTGAGAAGAGGTGAGGAATGGGTGTGAGAAGAGGTGAGGGGAGGGGAGGGGTGTGAGAGGGGAGGGGAGGGGTGTGAGGATAGGGGAGGGGGGGTGTGAGGATAGGGGAGGGGAGGGGTTGTGAGGATAGGGGAGGGGGGGTGTGAGGATAGGGGAGGGGAGGGGGGGTGTGAGGGGAGGGGAGGGGGGTGTGAGGATAGGGGAGGGGGGGTGTGAGGATAGGGGTGGGGAGGGTGGTGTGATGATAGGGGAGGGGATGGGGGGTGTGAGGATAGGGGAGGGGAGGTGGCGTGTGAGGATAGGGGAGGGGTGGTGGCGTGTGAGGATAGGGGAGGGGAGAGGGTTCTGAGGAGAGGCCGGGGGGGTGTGGGGGAGAGTGGAGGGGGCTGTGAAGAGAGGAGAGGGGAGGGGGGTGTGAGGATAGAGTAGGGGGGGATGTGAGGGGAGGGGAGGGGGGTGTGATGTGAGGGGGTGGGAGGATAGGGGAGGGGGGATGTAAGGATAGGGGAGGGGGGAATGTGAGGATAGGGGAGTTGGTTGTGGGGATAGGGGTGGGGAGGTGGGGTGTGAGGATAGGGGAGAGGAGTGGGTGTGAGAAGATAGGGGAGGAGAGGGGAGGGGGTGAGAAAATAGGGTTGGGGAGGAGGGTGAGGATAGGGGAGGGGTTTGTGAGGTTAGGGGAGTGGAGGGGTGTATGAGGATGGGGGTGCTGTGAGGAGAGGGGAGGGGGATGTGAGGATAGGAGGGGGGCTGTGAGGGGAGGGGGTTATGAGGATAGGGGAGGGGGTGTGAAGAGAGGGGAGGGGGGTGTGAGGAGAGGGGAGGGGGGTGTGAGGAGAGGGAATGGGTTTGTGGAGAGGGAGGGGGTGTGTGAGGGGAGGGGAGGGGGGTATGAGGAGAGTGGGGGGTGTGAGGATAGGAGAGGGGGGATGGGAGGGGAGGGGGGTGTGAGGATAGTGGAAGGGGTGTGAGGGGAGGTGGGGTGTGAGGATAGGGGAGGGGTGGGTGTGAAGATAGGGGAGGGGAGGGGGTGTAAGGGGAGGGGAGGGGGGAGTGAAGGGGGGTGTAAGGATAGGGGAGGGGGATGTGAGGATAGAGGAGGGCAGGGGATGTGAGGATGGGGAGGGGAGGGGTGTGTGAGGATAGGGGAGTGGGGTGTGAGGATAGGGGAGGGGAGGGGGTGTGAGAGGAGAGGGGAGGGGGTGAGAAAATAGGGGAGGGGAGGGTGGTGAGGATAGGGGAGAGGGGTGTGAGGATAGGGTAGGGAGGGGGACGTGAGGATAGGAGGTGGGGGTGTGAGGGGAGGGGAGGGGGTGTGAGGATAGGGTTGGGGAGGGGGACGTGAGGATAGGAAGGGGGGCTGTGAGGAGAGGGGAGTGGGTGTGAGGATAGGGGGAGGGGAGGGGTGGGGTGTGGGGAGGGGAGTGTGAGGTTTTGGGGAGGGTAGGGGTGTGAGGATGGGGGGTGGGTTATGAGGATAGGGGTGGTGAGGGGAGGGGTGTGAGGATAGGGGTGGTGAGGGGAAGGGTGTGATGATAGGGGAGGGGAGGGGTGTGAGGGGAGGGGAGGTGGTGTGAGAAGAGTGGTGGGGTGTGAAGATAGCGGAGGGGTGTGAGAAGAGGGGAAGGGAGGGGCGTGAGAGGGGAAGGGAGGGGTGTGAAAAGAGGAGAGGGGAGGGGAGTGAGAAGAGGAGCTGGGTGTGAGAAGAGGGGAGAGGTGGGAGGGGAGGGGTGTGAGAAGAGGGAAGGAGTGTGAGAAGAGGGAGGGGAGTGGTGTGAGAAGAGGGGTGGTGTGTGAGATGAGGGGAGGGGATTGAGAAGAGGACAGGGGAGGGGTGTGAGAAGGGGGGAGGGGTGTGCGAAGAGGGCAGGTGGGAGGGGTGTGAGAAGAGGGGAGTGGAGGGATGTGAGAAGAGGGGAGTGGAGGGATGTGAGAAGAGGGATGTGGAGGGGTGTTTGAGAAGAGGGGAGGGGATGGGTGTGAGGGGAGGGGTGTGAGAAGAGGGGAGGGGTGTGAGGGGAGGAGTGTGAGAAGAGGGGAGGGGAGTGAAGTGCGGAGGGGAGTGAAGTGGGGAGGGGTGTGAGAAGAGGGGTGGGGTGTGAGAAATGGAGAGGGGAAGGGTGTGAGAAGAGAGAAGGGGAGCGGTG
>NC_092757.1:93873549-94008392 GCF_047496795.1 Chiloscyllium punctatum | reverse complement strand
CGCTCCCCTCCCCCTCCCCCCCGCTCCCTCCCCCTCCCCCCCGCTCTCCCTCCCCCTCCCCCCCGCTCTCCCTCTCCCTCCCTCCCCTTCCCCCCCCCCTTCCTTCCTCCCCTTCCCCTCCGCTCCCTACTCCCCTTCCCCTCGCTAGCTCGCTCCCTTTTCCTCCCTCCCCCCTGGTATTGAGCTCAATGCTTGGGGTAGGGAGAGAGAGAGACGGGTTAATGAATGGCGGTAATGTCTTTTCACCTCCCTACGGAATCCCACTGATTTTAACTTAGAAAATGAATGCGGTGGAATGTAGATCTGAAGGTTTAGCGCCCAGAGAATGAGCAAAACCTCCATTTTAATTCATATCTCAGCCTCACGTAAATTAGAATTTTGATTGGAAATAAATTGGGATATTTAATCTTTGTGTATAATGTAAGAATTAAACTACACAATGGGATTAAGGACGATCTTTTCCTCGTTCTGCCTAGGCGGAAGTTGCGGGTCACCCTTGCCGCGCACACGCTGAGAAATAAGGCGGGGTGGAGGCCAGAAATTCTTTTTCTCAAATCCAGTTTCTGCAGAGGGTTTTTTTTGTCCCTAATCAGGGTCTCTGGGATTTTTATCTCAAGGTTTTGTGGACTATTTATTTTGGTGATTGCAGCCTATTGAAAAGTCTGTTCTGCAGTTGCAAGTCTTGGATGTAGGGTCAGGAGTTGTTAAGTTCGTTTTTCCAATTTAACATTAAGCTAAATATAGGCTATTATGCAAGTAGGATATTATTTTTGATGCTATTCACCATCTCCATTGCTCACAATAGGAATCATTTTACTTATCTAAAGTGGTTATCTGCCCTGTTAATAATTGAGGAAAGGTGTGGAATTCTTGACACTTTAAATTCAGGTCCCTTCAGCTAACTAACTAATTACTATAAATTTGATAAACTTACCAGATAATTTGTCTGGTATGTGAATAGGTTTTTGTTTTGGAGGGAGGGGCTGTTTCTTCGCAAGTATCATGGAGATTTTAATTGCTTATTTACTGTATTTATGATGTGACGTTTTAAACTTTTGCAGTATCTGCATGGTATATTGCAATTTCAAAATTAGCTATGGATGGGATCTTTTATAAAAAGTGACAAGACCTTTGCCTTGTAACTTCATTTTGACTGCAAATCTGCTGGACTGTAGTTGGAGTTAACAGACTCAGTGAAGCTTGATTCACATATTCATACTGAAGGAGGGTGAGGTGCATTGTTCTCAATTTTTTGCTAGGTCTGCTAGTTGTTGGTAGAAATGCACTGTAGTCTTTGCCATTACTGACTTAATTATGCTGCATGAGTGGCAGAGATTCCAAATGTATCTTCCAAGCAGGCCACTGTTTCCCAGATAGCTTGTGGTACAGTGGCCAGGAGGTGGAATCGCTTTAAGATTCTTAGTAGATATTCTGATTCCATCAGGATGTATATCTAAACAGTTAAGTACTTCACATCTTGGTACATTATACTGACTAGACTAATAAGATTGTAATGCTTTAGATATGATCTTATTGTGTATTCAGGACTAAAGGATGTCTTTACCTATGAATGTGTTTACACTTCGATCTTTTTAACAGAATGAGTGGCTTTTCTCCCCCAGCAGAAATCCTTTAACCGTGGGGCATTTTTGCACTTTTTCATGCTGAGCTTCCAAACTAAATTCAGGCCTTACTTCCACTGTCAGACAGCCTGCAGTTTGTTTCTGGCACTAAAATGTTTCCTGTAAATAGTTGTCATAGATCTAGGTTGAATAACCTGAGAGAAATGATCGGAAACAGAACTAGGACAATTGTATGGTAAACTTATTTCTGCAACAAATAAAACTGATTTAAACAAGTCTCCCATGTCTTTTTTTAATCTACAGTAGCAATAAAACTGTCACTGGGATATTGCTGTCAGTCTGTTTTTGAAAATTTTACATTTTGGAAGATTCGGTAGTTAAAATATTAATGTTGCATATTATGACATTTTCATACACATCAGGAAGATGAAGTGTATGAACTCTGTAATTAACCCTGTTTGTTGGTCCATGAACCAGCAGTTGTTTCAAGTGTAACTGAAGTTGAAACATGGAATAGAATGTTAAAGTCTTGTGTAAGAATTTCTTGAGTACCTCTTTGAACCAGTCATATAGATCTTTCTAATGTTTTATATGGGCTCTTTAGTTTAATGGCTGTCGTAACATTCCAGTTCCATTTGTCTATTCATTTTCTTTGTTCTGATTATGCTCCATGCATTTTACCGGTCCAGTTGTCCTCATCTGAGGCCATTTAGAAGGTGTGAACATTGATTAGCAGATGGAGAAAGTAAGGACTGCTGATGTTGGAGATCAGAGCTGAAAATGTGTTGCTGGAATAGCGCAGCAGGTCAGGCAGCATCCAAGAAGCAGGAGAATCGGCGTTTCGGGCATGAGCCCTTCAGGAGTGGCAGATGTCTCAACGCATTGAAACGTACCACTAGCTGTGTGACTAAGACAGCTTCTACTGTGCTGCTCACTGTTGTGGGTGAGACCTCTGCAATTTTCATTCCTGTCATTGAATTAGTTGGTGCTTAGGAATACAGGTGTTCTTTGGAACACTTGACTGGATGTGTTTCGTGGATGGCATGGAACCTTACAACTGTAGAGTTTTAAAAATGCTTATTTACTTATACATTGGTAGACAAGCAGCCACATCCTTTTGTAATTTTGCTTAAGAATGCAAATCTAATTTCAATATGGAATGGCTTCTTTAGGCTTAATTAAAACACTTCCACTTGTCAGATAAATGATCCAACTCATTTTAAAGTTTCATTGAAGGAAATGGTCTGAGGAATACTAGTGTTTGACCATCTCTCCTTGTAAATTATAAGTCAGTCTGTCTGCCTTGTTGCTTCATAGTCTTTGAATGTGATGTCATCCATGAAATTCATTTTTCCCAACTCCATGTTTTAATTAGTCTCAAGGTTTCAATGCCTGCCACAATGTAACTCCTATTAGTCATAAATGTCAACCTGTATCACTGACAAAAGTAATTTGTCCTTATCCTTCTTGGCCCTTTTGAAGTCTTTGAAATGATGTACTCTTTTTTTTTCCTTTATTGCATTTCCATTGTCATCCATTAAACTGTAGCCAGAGAATCTTCTATGATGGTTTTTTCAATTCCCATATGTTTGGCTCAGATTTACCTTGGTGGTGCGCTTCTGACCATGTCAGTGTCCATATCAACACTGACATGACTCAACTATAGCTCTCCACAATCTCTCCACTTGCTCCTCCGCCATCATTCAATTGGCAGAATGCTTGTTCAACATTGTGCTGGATAAACCAAAATTTTTTCAGCTAATTGCTGGGAAGCCTGGTGATTGTCATCATATCCTCTTCTGCTGTTCTCACAGTCCCCCAAACCCCTGGAAATTCCCACTATCTGGCCCAAAGGTAGGGGTGCTGCTACTGTGCCACAAGACTATTCTGTGCCTTAAACAAGCTTGCCTATTTCTATGTTTTGTATCTGTCCTTGGTAACACCCTTGTGTTACCTTGAGGCTGACCATTCCAAAGACATTCCTGGCCAGCTCCTGTCCTTATTTGCACAAAACTTTTCATCCATCACAGTTATGCTTATGATTCACATAAATTCTTGATGAATGCCTTGATTATTAAATTCTCACTTGCTTTCAAATCCTCCCAAAGCCTTGCCCTTCTCTTATCCCTCTTTCTCATCCAGATAAACAAGTCTCTGAACTGTAGCCTTCCAGTTCTAGCTTCTGATTTTAATTGCTGTACCAAAGGTACCTATGCTTTCATCACCATAAAGCTCTGAAATTCCATTGAAACCTTGATCTGTTTCTCTTAAGGTGCTTCTTAAGGTCTTTTTTTAATAGCTTATCACCCGCCATAATATTTATGTGGGTCAGTCAGATTCTTCACACTTATGGGGGAAAACTCTGGAATTTGTAAAGTGTAATGCAAATACAATTTGATAAAATAGTGGAATTTGCCAGTTTTATAGTTAAATGGCTGTGATTGTCATCCATGTACACACTGCTTTAGGTGTGCATACTGTAATGCTTTACTTTGCTGAGTTTCCCAATCACATTTGAGTCATCGCAGTCCTTATTCATTGTTTTCTGTACCCTGTCAGTGTTTAATTTAATGAAACAATCTGTTCACCTTGCAGTTAAATATTCGTCACAACCTTCAAAGTTTGGGAGAAGATTTGTAGCTCGGGTGCTCGTTGTGGTTTTGTTCGCCGAGCTGGGAATTTGTCTTGCAAACGTTTCGTCCCCTGTCTAGGTGACATCCTCAGTGCTTGGGAGCCTCCTGTGAAGCGCTTCTGTGCTGTTTTCTCCGGCATTTATAGTTACAGAGTCTCCGGCGGCAGAGACAGGCCACTATAAATGCCGGAGAAAACAGCACAGAAGCGCTTCACAGGAGGCTCCCAAG
This sequence comes from Chiloscyllium punctatum, assembly GCF_047496795.1. Classification (NCBI taxonomy): domain Eukaryota; kingdom Metazoa; phylum Chordata; class Chondrichthyes; order Orectolobiformes; family Hemiscylliidae; genus Chiloscyllium; species Chiloscyllium punctatum. Next base: position 94,003,948 of record NC_092757.1, on the reverse strand, counting down.
CACTGAGGATGTCACCTAGACAGGGGACGAAACGTTTGCAAGACAAATTTCCAGCTCGGCGAACAGAACCACAACATTTATCACAACCTTTTGGACTTAAAAATACATTTCCAGACAATTGATTAGCTCTAGTGATTTAAATCTGACCTTGCCTGTAAAATAATGGGATGGATTTTGCCACTTTTGCAGATGAATGTGAAGTGATAAGTGATGGGAATCTGTTGTAATATTGTAACTGAACTAGCGATGCAGAGACCTAGACAATGTTCTGTGGACTGTTTGAATCCTACCCTGGCAGGTGTGATTTGAAGTTTAAAAAATTGGGAATCAACAGTCTGAAACCATTGTCAATTGTAAAACAAAAACTGATCTGGTTCACTAATAATCTTCAGGGTAGGGAAAACTGCTGTCCTTACCTGGCCTCACCTACACATGATACCAAATCCACAGCAATGTGGTTGACACTTAACTTCCCAAAATAGCCTATGAAGCCTTTCGGTTGTCTTAACCACTCCAAGTCTCGGTGAAGCAATGAAATGCCAGGCATCAGCAATGACGAACTCAACCCTGTTTACCCTGCTGACTTAGAATCATAGAATCCCTCCAGTGTGGAAACAAGCCCTTTCGCCTAACAAATCCACGCCAACCCTCTGTAGAGTAACCTGGTCAGACCCATTCCCCTCTGTATTACTCTATATTTACCCCTGACTAATGCACCTCCCTGAGCACTATGGGAAATTTAGTGTTGCCTGCACATCTTTGGATTCTCGCCAATAGCTCTTCCAATTTTGCTCAGCTATCTCTTCACCTGGTAAATTTTCCCTCCAAGCTGTGCACCATTTTGACTTAGAAATATATTGCTGTTCCTTTACTGTCACTGAGCCAAAATTTTGGTGCTTCCTCCCTTAACAGCATTACAGTTGAGTCAAATGGACTCTTGTTCAAATGTGAACTTGGGGTGGGCAAAAATGCTGACCTAGCCAACAGCACCCACAGTGTGTAAAAGCATGCCCTTGTCGGCCCGTCTTGTCCCCACTCTTCATTGAGCATTTATTCTAATCTCATTTTCTAAAACTTGTATGCTGTGATGTTTCATTCCAGTAGATGTTGAGTTCCAGATATCCATCACCCTTTGCAGGAAAACACATTTTGATCTCAAATTCCTTATAAACTACCTGTTGCTGACATTGCAACTGTGCCCCCTGGTTATTGGCCCATCTAATGAAAGGTATCTACTGTATTATTGACCTTTTAGACTTTGTGCACCAGTCTTGTCTGGTCCAACTTAACTAGCTTCAGCTCCTCATTGCTGAATTATTGCAGCTCAGGCAACATTTTGGTGAATCTTCTCTGCAATGACATCCTCCCTATAATGTGGAGAGTAGAACTGCACATGGTACTCCAGCTATTGCCTAACTTCTTAACACCGCTCTATCATAACATCTTGCTCTTGTATTCAACATATTGACTAAGAAAGTCCAGGATCCCACATGCTACCATATCTACTTTTCTGGGTTGTGATCAAATTACAGCAACAGTAATGAAAACCTGTGCTCTAGAACTCATGAAATCACGTCCCTGCCCAATAAAAAGCCCAGCCTTTCCAGTGCAGTTACACCATCAAGAATTCTTAATTAGACATGTGCCTCCAAGACCCATTATGGTGATAAATCCTGGGCCTAAAAGTCAGTGCCAATGCAGATCTTCATGTGCAGGTGTTGGAGTGGCGACAAATGTGATTTACAGGGAAGACCCATCGCTGCAATTGAGTCAAAATCCTGGAACTCTGTCCTTAATAGCATCATATGTCTCCTACAACACATGACTCTAGTGGTTCAAGCAGTAAGTTTGCCTTTTTCTCAAGGGCAGATAGAGGTGGGCATGAAACACTCACCCAACCTTCAATAACCGCATCCCATAAATGAATATTTGGAAGCCTGAGGGTATCAAACTTGATTGTGTAGGTCACAACTTTTGAAATGTGCAGAGGTAAATCTATTTTTTTAAGTCACTAGTGGGTTATCGGTGTTGCTGGCTGGCCAGCAAGCATTTGTGTCCCTAGTTGCCCTTGAAAAGATGGTGGTGGTGAGCTGCTGCCTTGAACAGCTGCAATCACCATGCTTTAGTTTGACCCATGTTGCTCTTAGAGGGAATTCCAGGATTTTGACCCAGTAACGGTGAAGGAACAGTGATTTTTCCAAGTCAGGATGGTGAATGGTTTGAAGGGGAACTTGCAGGGGGTGGTGTTCCCATGTATCTGCTGCCCTTGTCCTTGTAGATGGTCATGGGTTTGGAAAGTGCTGTCTGAGAATCTATAAATGATGAGTTTATTCCTAAGACTTATAAATGTTTGCAATTGTAGGAAGATGTGGAATTGCATTGGTCCTGAGAAAGAAGGAATTGGTTTCTGCTTGAGGATAGTGGAAATGAATCGATAATAAGGCTGGCCAGAGGTCAAGGCGGCATCTGATAGAGATGTAGAAGATTGAAGGGCGTGAACAGGATGAATAGAAAGCAGCTGTTCCCCTTAGTTGAAAGGTCAGCGACAAGGGTTCATAATTACAGTTGTTTTGAAGATATTTGAGGAAAACCTTCCCACCCAGAGGATGGTGTGGGTTTGGAATACACTGTTTGGCGGGATAGTTGAGGTGGGGCAATTCAAGTCTTTTAAAAACTACTTGGATGAGCACATGTATCATCACATTCAAGGTTATGGGCCCTAGTGTAGATAATAGAATATTTTTGATGGTACAGTCTTGATGTATTGAATGGGAATAGAGTGAATGAGATATTGGATAGAGTGACAGACAAGATGGTTCACTAATATCCTTTAGACCATCCTTACCTGGCTTGACATAGTTGTGACTCTAAACCCACAGTGATGTGGTTGACTCAGCTGCCCTGTAGGCAATTAGTAGGGATGGGCAATACTATAAATGCTGACTTAGCTGGTGACACCCAAATCCCAAGAACAATTTTTTTTTTATTCGTGTTTGGAGATTTACCTGCAATGATTCAACTTGTCCAAAAAACATTGGACCTTTAGTATTGAGGACATACAATCTGAACAAATAGAACAGTCGAGATAGGTTAATGCCAAAATAGCTTAATGTTTTCTATGGGGACAGCAAAAACATTACTGCCCGTTATTCACTTATCAGACCTCAGAAATGTCTATTTGGTTGTCTTATTTACCGCTTGGCTAATTTGCATATGGGACAGTTTAGTTCAGTTGTCTTGGACAGTTGGTTTGTGAAGCAGTGAGATGCTGACAGTAAGGATTTAATTCCTATTAGTAGCTGATGTTACCTTGAAGGACTCCTGAATTTCTTCCTTTGCCTGAGATACGGTGGCCCTCAGGTTAAATCACCGCTAGTCATGTTTCTGTCATGAGAGAACTGCCCTATGGTATGGAAAGACTAGTGACTTGACATTTCCATGTTATGGATTTCAGCACTCTGCTCCAAAGACTGTCTTTGGGTGGACATGAAATTTAATTAACAAAAACTGTCCTTTCTCTCTCCTGATTGTAGATTTGTCATATAACTCAATATTTTCTGAGCTCACAAAAATATCCCATATCCCCTTCTGATCTTTCCTGCTTCCTATCTGTCTTAATTTTGTATTCAGTGTGGCCACATTTCCATAATCCTATTCCCAGCATTGTAGTGAATAACTTCTGCATCTTCTCTGTTACATTACTAATCCTTTTTTGTATGACACTAGGAATTGGATGTTAGTCCAAATGTCCTGTATGAGATTAATAATAATTTTTTTAAACTGCTGTTTCTAGAAGTTAGAATATTAGTCTGTTTAAAACTCTCAACTTCTGCTCCCATCCTTAAAAATGAAGTCTGAGATACTGTTGGTTTGAGGGGCTGAATGGCCTTCTACTGTGTAGTTCTTCACATTAGTAACTGACTTTTTGCCTAGCATTAAACTTGTGTGTTGTCTTGAAGTTAGTTGCATGAATTTCTAGCTGAAGTGGTTATTAAGCCAAATTATTTTTCTCCCTAATGACTAATTTGTTTGCTCATTTAGGTAAATGGGAATGAGGAATCCTCATTTTATCAAAGCATTGTGTTTACGTGCTGTATAACTCCGTGACTCTGATTCTGCAAGGAGAGGATTTTTTTTGCAAAGCAAGAGGGTCCTTTTGGGTAACAGTCCGACAGTTAAGGAGAAGGTGCTTTATCCTGAACTGTAGGTCACCATCTGAAAGTGAAGTACTGTTTTACTTAAGATGACCTGCTGAAGTATGGTGCTCACTTATTTTCATAATTTAGATGTTTATCTAATTTAATGTAGTAAATCTGAACATAATTTGTTTCGTTTTTCACCGAGTGATGACTTGATCTGGCTTCAGAAAGATTGCAGTCATATACCAATAAAGTATGCAAATATCTCATCCAAAGTGATAACCTTCCATCGTTTAAATAGGTAAACCATTGAGGCAACTGTTCTATGAATAAAATCCTGTGTTCATATTGTAATTTGGATAGGTTCTGGCAGATCATTGTGCTGTCTACCTTTGTCTGTTACGTCACTGGTGTCTAAATAGGTTGGTGAACAATTGATGCAGTTAAATGATTTTCATCTGCCACCATTGAAGTTTAATTGGACTATCCATATAGTATGGCCACAAGAACAGGTTAGAGGGTAGAAGTTTGGAGCATGTAACTCCTCTGTTTATCTCCAAAATCAATTCCATCATCCTTTAAGATGCTAGTCAGGAGTGTGATTTGAATACTTGTTTCGGTTATATTGCGCTCAAGCTCAACTCAATCCAGAACAAAGCAACCCATTTGAATGGCACCCATTTCGCACCACACTATACATTAACTTCCTCTACTGTGCTTGGAGAACTCAGCAAGTGTACTTTGACAGTACCTTCCAAATCTGGGATCTCCTAGAGCCTAGAAAGACAAGAACAACAGACATGTGGGAACACAGCCACTTTCAAGCTCCACATGACCCTGACTTACTCTTTCACTGCTTGGCAAAAATGCTGCAACTGCCTTCCTAACAGCACTGAATGTGTATCTAAATGGACTGCAGGAATTCAAGAAAATGACTTATGACTGCATTCTCAAGAGCATTTGGGCATGGACAACAAATGCTGGCCTTACCTGTGGCTACCACATCTCAAAGATTAAAATGATAAAGTAAAGACAACATTAGTCTTTGGAGGCCACCACATTATGCTGTTTTCTCTAAATGGTTTCCTAATATCCTTGAGGAAAAGAACTCTGTCCTTACCTGGTCTGCCCTATATATGACTCCACTGCCCTTAGTCAGGGTCGGCAATGAGTGTAACCTAATCAGTGATATCTGCATTATGCTCTTCGGATGCTGCCTGATCTGTGTTTTTCCAGCACTACTCTAATCTAGACTCTGGTTTCCAGCATCTGCAGTCCTTGTTTTTACCTAATATCTGCATTATCTGTTCATTTCTCTGCAGATACTGCCTGACCTGAATTTTTCAAGCACTGTTTACATTTCAGATTTACACAACTGTATTTGGAATTTGAACAAATCTAGTCTACTAAACTGAGCAGTTAGCAGTAGAATGTTTTCTATTCCAGCCAGTCCCAATTTTTAAAAATCCTTGCTGTGCTCTAAAATGAAACTTCTGTTACATTTTGAATCTTTGAAGGGTAATATGCTATGTATTCAAAACCCGATTAGTGGGTTATAATATTGTTTGCTTTCCTTTTGGGTAAAGGATATGCAGTGATGTGATTCAGTTTGCAGCATTTAAGTGTAGTTGTAAGTTAATGTGCAAAACAGAGCCAATTTCTTATTGTAAAAAGGGGAACTAATACATCTGGAAATTGGTCAGTCAGCCTCACTTAATTTCTGTGTGCAAACGGCTTGTGGTTATACATTTTATCAGCTATAGTCATTTGAAATCAGCCTCTTGTTCTTGCAGATAAATAATTTCAATGTATTTTTAAAGGCAGAATTAACGTTTAAGCTGGAATGATTCAAAGTTTTTTTGTTCATTTTAGTATTTCAATTTGTCACTCCTATGGAATAGGGATGAATTGATTGGATTAATCCTGAAAAGTATATTTGAGCTGTTGGGGCCCATTGAGATCTGTTTTGTGTAAAGTTGCAAATGTTTGCCTGACCAATTTTTTATCTAATAAAGCATAATAGATCCAAGATTTTTAGAGATATCTATCAGTAAAAGAATTGAAATGCCTAACAGCTTTAAATGATTTATGTTTGGCCACACAATTTAGTGTGGCTTGAAGAGTAGTCTTTAACATTGTTTCAATAATGTTATATTATCTATTCATGATAAAGAGCTTTGGCATAATAACTTGTAAACCTTCCATCTCAAGAGCCAGTGTAATTATGGATTATTAGCACAATAATCAAGGACAGGGTCATGTAGTTCTGGTACCAGCCATAGATGTTTGTCTGAGAGCAAATTGTTCATGTCTTCGAGGAAACCTAAGTGGGTGAAGGGAGTTAAAAGGAAGCAGGGAATTGGGAGAATGGTAGCCTGTCATTAGAAATGTGCAAAAGGTTATGTTGTAAAAATTGGAAGCTGGTAATGATTATTATATTTTGATCTTATTGAAAGCTTGAAAGCAATTGCAATGATTTCTGTAAGAACTGTTGACATTATTTAAAGTGTTAATTTTCTATATCTACTCTGAAAACTTAAACATTTTTCCTTTGACAAATTGTTTTCTAGGCAGAATATTAACTTAAATGGGGATCTTTAGTGGGAATAAAATGCAAAATATGAGCAAGTGAGTCAGATCCTTCATTGTAGGGTTAAAATCCTGCATTTCACTATCTAACTTTTTTTTGGTATCTTCCACTGTTAATTGCAATAGTTAAAATATGTCTAACACTCTAAGGCAGCTAAGGATGACAGTAAAATCCCAAAAATGAAATTCTGACTGTAAACAGATATTGTTGGTATCTTGGTAGCAAGTCAAGCGAATTGTTATTGCTTTTGTATTTAATATTTGAAAAGCTTGGAAATGCATCCCTTGTTTGATCCAACCTCTGAAGTTCAGCCACCCCAAACCATTATGGTAGTGATGGGCCAATAAACCAAAACTCTGTTGGACAAAAATTGCATCTCTATTTTTGATTAACTTGATATAGTAGTGTTTTTATGCAGTTCATCAGGCAAGTATTGAAAATCCAACTTGATCTCCGAAAGGAAGTGTGCTGTATCTATATATTTAAAACTGGGAAAGAAGTTGTGAAACTTGAAAGAGTTCAGAAAAGATTTAAAAGGATGTTGCCAGGCTTGGAGGATTTGAGCAATAGGGAGAGGCTGAACAGGCTGGGACTGTTTTCCATGGTGTCGGAAGCTGAGGGGTGAACTTAGGTTTACAAAATTGGGTATAGATATAGGTAAAAACAATGACTGCAGATGCTGGAAACCAGATTCTGGATTAATGGTGCTGGAAGAGCACAGCAGTTCAGGCAGCATCCAAGTAGCTTCGAAATCGACGTTTCTGGCAAAAGCCCTTCATCAGGGCATAGATATAGGGTAAGTAGGCAAAATCTTTTCCCTGGGGTGGGGGAGTCCAGAACTAGAGGCCATAGGTTTAGGGTGAGAGGGGAAAGATATAAAAGAGATCTAAGGGGCAACTTTTTCACACAGAGGGTGGTACATGTATGGAATGAACTGCCAGAGGAAGTGGTGGAGGCTAGTACAATTGCAACATTTAAGAGGCGTCTGGATGGGTATATGAATAGGAAGGGTTTGGAGGGATATGGGCCGGGTGCTGGCAGGTGGGTCTAGATTGGGTTGGGATGTCTGGTCGGCATGGGACGGGTTGGAGCAAAGGGTCTGTTTGCCTGCTGAACATCTCTATGACTCTATGAAAGAGATGAAATCTTGAAAGTTGATTTTGAGGTGTTGGGAGTGGTCAGGGAGACATGGAACATTTCATGTATTAAAATTACAAACTATTTGTTTTGATATTTTCAGCTGTTCTCCATGAAAGTCGTGGCTGTTACCTTATACTTGGGACCATTGTGTGTAAAGCTAAAATAAATGTCAACTATTTAATTGTGTAGCACATCACAGTTGAGCCAGGTATCAACCACAGTTGTATTTTATGCAATAATGGCTGGGTTGCAATTGAGACCAGCGCAATGAGGCTGTCTCAATGTTGCCTCAGCTGACTTGGCTTGCTCTGCTTGTTAAAGATTGAGTTCTGTGTACTTGCCAGGCTACAGTATTGTGCTATATCTAATGTGAGGCCATTGTCAGATTGATAGAATAATCTCAGGAATTTTATTCTTGTTTACCATTGACTACTTAAGTATTATGATTCCTGTGACACTAATATATGTAAGGACTTTTGATCTATTGCCTGTCTTTGAGGTGTATCATAGCATATGTGTTTTTTTTAAAGGTGCTTTGTGGCACAGAGGTAGTATCCCTATCTCTGGGCAAGAAGGATCAGGTTCAAATTCTACCTGTCAGTAAGGTCATAATGTCTCAAAAGATGATTAAACTGTTCAAAACTTTAAATTAGTTTTGATTTGTTTTCACTCCACTGGTTCCTCCAGAAACCAAGTACTGAATAAACCCTTGTGTTTTATGGTTTTCCAGTTAGCCACATCTTTATTTGTATTCACTTGCATTATGCTCTTGATTTCTGTGTAACAGCTAACCTTTAAATGTATCTTATTAGGACTTATACACTTAATGGTAAGGTCCTCGGGAGTGTTGCTGAACAAAGAGACCATGGAGTGCAGGTTCATGGCTCCTTGAAAGTGGAGTTGCAGATAGATAGGATAGTGAAGAAGGCGTTTGGTATGCTTTCCTTTATTGGTCAGAGTATTGAGTACAGGAGTTGGGAGGTCATGTTGCAGCTGTTAGGCCACTGTTGGAATATTGCGTGCAATTCTGGTCTCCTTCCTATCGGAATGATGTTGTGAAACTTGAATGGGTCCAGAAAAGATTTACAAGGATGTTGCCAGGGTTGGAGGATTTGAGCTATAGGGAGAGGCTGAACAGGCTGGGGCTGTTTTCTCTGGAGCGTCAGAGGCTGAGGGGTGACCTTATAAAGGTTTACAAAATTATGAGGGGCAAAGATAGGGTAAATAGGCAAATTCTTTTCCCTGGGGTCGGGGAGTCCAGAACTAGAGGACATAAGTTTAGGGTGAAAAGGGAAAGATATAAAAGAGACCTAAGGTATGTGTATGGAATGAGCTGTCAGAGGATGTAGTGGAGGCTGGTACAATTGCAACATTTAAGAGGCATTTGAATGGGTACATGAATAGGAAGGGTTTGGAAGGATATGGGCCAGGTGCTGGCAGGTGGTACTAGATTGGATTGGGATATCTGGTCGGCATGGACAGGTTGGACCGAAGGGTCTGTTTCCATGCTGTACATCTCTATGACTCTGATTAGCTTGGCTCAATTATTCTGCAACCTTTCTGTATTCTGTCTGTTACATTCTCAAATAGCTTGCACTTGGTCTTCATAGTTGTTAATGCAGGTAATGGTGACTGTTCCCTCTTTTTATATTTGAGGTGGTTTTGCTAGTTTTGCTATTTTGTGTGATCCTTCACATTGTTTATTTTTGGTGAAGACTGAGTTAATAGCTGTGTCATTTTCAGGCCTGTTAATCGTATTTGAAATATGGTTCACTTTGTTACTTGTAACCATTGGCTGGTACTGAACTCTAGGATTTCTGAAAAAAGACATCTTAAGACATCAAAAAGGAATTTTGGTCGGCGTGGGCCAGTTTGAATCCAAGGGCTTGAGTCCATGTTGTATGGCTCTAACTTATTGAGGCAACTGGTCTTGCACTCAGGACATTTTGCAAGAATGCCAATTAAAGGGGAAGCCAGCATTTGTATTGCATGAGAGGAGAGTACTGATCAGTTGGCAAGTGAACTCTGATAGAGATGTTACCATGAAAAGTACATCCATTAATATGGATTGCTAGGTAACTGCCAGGGCTGAAATAAATTTTAAATTGGGCAAATTGAGTCTGGTGTGGGCATTGCCCTAATAAATGAACTGACAAGTGGCTGTTACCTATTTTTCATTGAAACAGTCATAGTGCATGTATAAGAAACAGGACACTGTGTATTAATGTGTAGCTTCTAGTACACACACACACACACACACACACACACACACACACACACACACACCTGACTTCCAGCCCAATTGATACCCTTAAATTAGTTGTCAGCATAATCATTTACATTTGAGATTATCCAGCAAATGTTCAATTGTGGAATTTATCAAATGCTGGGCACATGAGTTTTGCAAATGCAAGTTGCTTGAGTATAGTTAGTATTTTGTTTGTTGCAAATATCCTGCAAGACAGTGTCTAATCCACGTCTTCAGAGATGCTATTACACACTTATGGGCATGTGGGACTTAAGCCTGGACCTTCTGGCTCAGGCAGGAACATGACTACATTCTGAGCCCTCTATCCCAAGAGGTATACTGATTGATACGATCTACCAGTCATTCATATTCCATCTGTTACTTGGCTGACGGAAAACATAAAATTAACTCTCTGGGTAAGTTTGGGCATTTGTTGCAGTGGGATTAAGCCTAATAAAACAATCTTCTGCAGTAGGTCAAATGTCATGACTAGTCTTATACAGCATGTTAGTTTCATGACCATTTGATACGAGGTTTGCTTAGTTATGGCACTAACCAATTGAATGACAGTGTTCTTTGCTCACCTGTCAGAAACTGGCACCAATTAGTTTTTTTGCTTCCTTCTGTCAGCAGACCTGTGCAGCTCATGATTTTGAGAAGTTTCACTTACTTACGTTTGTGCAGCAAGCACCAAAGGAACCAGCAACCTCTGTTTGCATGAGCAAAAGTAAAATTGAACAAATCATGATCACTAATATATATCATTTTAGGATCTGTGTGCAGGTTGCTTTTAATGATTCATTCCTTGTGTACAAAGCTGTTCCCAGACTTGAGTTAACTAGGGTAGCTGTAGCAAATAGTTATTGATACTTTGACTACAAATTTTCATTTTTGATTGCTGGATCACCCAATCTGTCTAGGAGTGAACTGCATTTTGTTACCTTCTGTAGTTAGCTAGCAATCTCTGCACTCAACTGTGGCCACTTGGGCAAAACATTGATGTTGCCTATCCCAGCAAGAACTCACTGGCTTCAAAAGGACAATGTAAAAATCAAGAAAAGTATCAACTTCCTTATGCAAATGAGATTTTTTCCCCCCTGTATTACAATGGATGGGTCAAAAGTGAGGGAATTTCATCATGTCTTGGTCTAATGAGGGCTGATTGAAAGGTTTGAAACTTAAGAATATGTAAAGTTCCTGTTCCACGTAAAAAGACTATTGCTGCAGTTATCCTGCTAGTTGTCAACTGGGGAAGTTGAGCCCATAATCAGGCAGTAAGTCTTTGTCCTGGAGCAAGCAAATGCCTAGTGATTAAGCATTTGTTTTCAACGGTCACTTCCTTCCTCAACCTGAGCAATACTGTGTTTTAGGAATTGGTAAAAGCTTTAGCCTGCATGTACTCTGCTAGCGTGTACAAAGAATTGATTAACTCCTCTCTCCTTTTTTTATATAGATATTCTTATTAGAAATTTAACATTTTTACAAGTTTACAAAAATAAACAAAACTCTCAAGTACAAACATTGATATACAATTAAATCTTAAATATATAATAACCAAAATTTAACAAAAGAAAAATACCGAGGGGAAAAAAAACAAAACTCAACTAACTACTAATCTAACCTACAACTAACCAGAGTGTATATTTAAGTCTCTTACATTATTCAAATAAGAGAAAGAGGGAAAAAAAACGGATAACATAGAAATTGGATAGTGAGATACATGCTCGGAATGTGTTAACATCAAATGTAACAAAACCCGTATTCGTGCGGGATTCCTCTCCCAAGGGGCCCCGGACCAGCCAGGTTCGTAATCTCAATTAAATAAAAGCCCTTGTTAGGATAGCTGAAATATCTGTATTCATATAATTCAAGAAGGGCTGCCATATTTTATAAAATAATTCAGTCTTTTGGTGCACCATATTTGTAAGGAAGTCAAGGGGAGTACATTCCATAATTAATCTGTGCCAATTTGAAAGTCCAGGGGGGTCCTCAACCACCCAGTTTACCAAAATATATTTCCTTGCACAGAAAGAGAGAATAGAAAATAGTCTCTTCCCATGCATATCCAGGGAGGATAAGTTTGAAAAGTCCAAAAGGAGAGATACGGGGTCCACTTTAATTTCCGTTGCTAAAATTTCTGTCAGGGCACTTGCTACTTTAGTCCAGTATCTACGGATCTTATGACAGGTCCGTAGACAATGTACAAGAGTGCCCACCTCTATTTTACATTTGGGACACATTGGGGATGCCCCTGCCTTACATTTTGCCAATCGATCCAGTGCTATATGGGCCCTATGAAGTATCTTCAGCTGGATAGCCTGAGTTCTGTTACAGATGGTGATTCTTCTGGCGTTTTCCCAAATGTCATTCCACGTTTCAATAGAGATTTCTAGTCCCAATTCCTGATCCCATGTTTTAACTCCTCTCTCTTTATGGTATTTGAAAAGTTAGATTTCCAAGTTGGTGACAGGGTTTTGTGAATTGCGCATTTAGGAAACTGAAAGTGTATTGTTATTGTAAGACGCACGGTGTGATCCAAATTTACCATTCCAGCTGGAAGAGGTTCAAATCCCGCCTCAGGCGACTGACTGTGTGGAGTTTGCACATTCTCCCCGTGTCTGCATGGGTTTCCTCTGGGTGCTCCAGTTTTCTCCCACAGTCCAAAGATGTGCAGGCCAGGTGAATTGACCATGCTAAATTGCCCATAGTGTTAGGTGAAGGGGTAAGTGTATGGGTGAGTTGCACTTCGGTGGGTCGGTGTGGACTTGTTGGGCCGAAGGGCCTGTTTCCACACTCTAGGTAATCTAATCTAATCTAAAAAAAGTTCAAAATTACCACCAAAAGACATTTGCAAGGTGCTGAATTTGACACTGCACTTTCTATTAGTAAGCATGATGTGGCAGTACCAGTGTTGGATTGGGTGGACAAAGTTTAAAAATCATAAAATTGCTCTAAAAGCTTGTACTTTCAAATGAACCTGTTAGACTGTGTAACTTGATTTTTAACTTTCTAATGGTAAGTTTATGCTAAATAATTTTGAGATGTTTACTTCTTGGATTTAAGTGCTGGATTCGTATAGTTTGAACTATGTGAAATTCTACTTACGAAAAACTAATAGCATTTGTTGATTGTGCGGTACTGCAGTTACATTGTCTTTGTCTTCAGGATGTTTCAAATACCACTCTTTAATTCCATTCCTGGATTTTGCTTGCTTAAGTGTTTCTTTTAATCAGTTTTGAGAAGATTTAATTAGTGTAGGTAGGTTATAGTATCTACAATCTAGCCATAGGCAAAGCAGTCAACAGTATGAGGGCAGCATGGTGACTCAGTGGTTAGCACTGCTGCCTTACAGTGCCAGGGACCTGGGTTCGATTCCAGCCTTTGTGCAAACACCACACAAACAGTTGCCTTTCTCCCAGTGACTGCATGGGTTTCCCCTGGGTGCTACGATTTCCTCCCACAGTCCAAAGATGTGCAGGTTACCTGAATTGGCCATGTTAAATTGACCATCATGCAGGTTAGGGGCATTACTTGGGTAGGCGAATGGATCTGTGGGTGGATTACTCTTTGGAGGGTAGATGTGGGCATATTGGGCTGAAGGGTCTGTTTTCACAGTGTAGGGTTTCTATGATAGAGCTGCTGTGATATCCTGAGCATTCATTTTTGTCAGAACATATGGCAAGTTCAGCTGATGCAGAAATGATGTGGCATGAAGTGAATCTTCCAAGTTGATATTTAGAAAGAGATTACTAGATTTAGGTGGGATGAGATTTATCTTCAGATTACACTTTATTTTTATAAGTAGAATTCTAATCTAATTTCAAGGAGGTTCAACATAGTTTATTTTACTTCATGTACTGGAGTTAAACCTGGTTAGTTTACTTCAGGTACTGGAGTTAAATCTGGTTGTTAGTGCAAGTCATCAGTCTTGAGATTTGGTTGTTACTTCAAACATGGTGCCATTAAAGTTTGGAACACACTGCTGCAAATAACTATTGATACGACAACACTAAATTACTTCTTTTAAAACTGAGTTTGATTTTTTTTATAAAGGCTAGTGGATATTGAATGAAGGGTCAAAGGTATGTGGAGTTCTGTGCCACATCAAGTATGATTTCATTTATATGGTGAAGCAGACAGAACGATGGAGGGAATAGATCGAGGTGACAGGGAGAAACTGTTTCCACTGTTCCCTGCAGTGGGTGGCACGGTGGCACAGTGGTTAGCACTGCTGCCTCACAGCGCCAGAGACCCGGGTTCAATTCCCGCCTCAGGTGACTCTGTGTGGAGTTTGCAGATTCTCCCAGTGTCTGCTTGGGTTTCCTCCGGGTGCTCCGGTTTCCTCCCACAGTCCAAAAATGTGCAGGTTAGGTGAATTGGCCAGGCTAAATTGCCTGTAATGTTAGGTGAAGGGGTAAATGTAGGGGAAAGGGTCTGGGGGAGTTGCGCTTCGGCGGGTCAGTGTGGACTTGTTGGGCCGATGGGCCTGCTTCCACACTGCAAGTAATCTAATCTAATCAGACTTGAGGGGCCAAACTTACCATCTGTTCCTAGAAACTTTTAGCTAGTCACATTTCTGGAATTGAAGTGTGAACTGGAATTCCTTTTTTTTGGAAATATAGCCATATTATAATTCAAGTTAGTTTCTTCAATAGATGTACTGTTTGACATGTTTTGGTTTTCATGTGATGGGTAAAATGTCTTGAATCAGGCTCGTGGCTTATTGTTGATTGCACCTGTATTAATGCAGCCCAAAATCAGCATGCTATTTACTTGACACACTGCATGTTGTCTTTGTTTTCTCTGCTCCTTTTAGCAGCCCAAAGCCAAATTGAATTTGAAGTTAGCTTTTGACAGGAACTATTAGAGCAGCTTGTTGAAATGAAACGTTGCTAGGTGTCTGAATTCAGTTTTCCTTTTGCAGGGACTGGTAAAATACAGGTTTGGAGCTGCAGTTGTACAGATCGCTGCATGTGTTGGGGTGTGGCTGCTTTGTAGTTTAAGGCTAAGGAGATAATTCAGCGAGTCACTGACTCTTGGTACATGCGAGTTCCTAGTGCTTGTGTATGCATGTGTATTGAATGGATTAACAGATTTATCTTCCCACTTAATGATTTTTAATAAAGATTTTCAACTGTTTATGTCACATTTAATTAGCCTTCAATTAAAATGTGATGTCCTGGATCAATGCCATATTAGCTGACAGATTATAAAATTCCAAGTCATTAAATTGATTCCTCAGGTGTGATATGAGGTTGAAAATCCCAATAATTAAATTGATGTAAAACTTGTTCATGTGGTAATGCCAGATAACAGATGACAATCTGTAGAATTCTATTGAAGGATGATTTTGAGCTTGCTGCTTGATTGTTTGATTCATGATTCATATGCTGAACCATCTCCTCTAGTTCGTCCAAATGTAGGAAACTGAGTACTAAAAAGAAGGCTGCATTGTATCTAATACAGTGCATTGATAAAGGAAAAATATACTGCATTAGCAAAAGACATATTGTCTGGGCAATTTGTGGATTACAGTGCAGTAAAATGAGGAACTCGTCTGGCTTGTTGGATTGCTTTAATTCTTTCTATTAGCACTGACTCATAGGACTGGGCATTCAGGTTCAGTGAATGGTTACAAATCAGCAACACAGATCTCTGGGCACTTTTTTTTTGTAGACTTCCCTAATAAAATAGGGTGTAGTTTTATTTGCGTATTCCTTTTGGATTATATCATCTCTTTGTAAGTGCGCAACCTTGCGGTTGTAACACCTTGTCTTGGATCATGTATCTTAAAGGGAGTGTATGGTCTACTGGTATTATCATGGGACTTTTGGTCTGGAGGCCTGGGTTCAAATCCTGCCCATTCAATAAAATTCAATAAAATTTATGGAATTAAGAGTCTAATGATGACTATGACTATTGTCAGAGAACCCATTTTATTCACTTTCCCTTGAGGAAATAAACATGTATCTTACCTGGTCTGGCCGACATGGGACTTCACAAGAATGTGGTTGACTTTGAACTTCCCTCTGGGGAAATTTAGGGATGGGCAATTAATGCCCGTCTAGCCCTCTAAAAGGTCTTTCTAATCAACCTGTTTGGTGATATTGCAAACGTGGATGAGATGGAACTCAAATCGTGGTCTTCTGTCTCAAAGATAGGGGCACTACTGTTGCACCAGGAGAATCAGCTATTACAAGGGGGCATAGCTTTAAATTAAGGGGGGGTAGATATAGGACTGATGTTAGGGGTAGGTTCAGGACTGATGTTAGGGGTAGGTTCTTCACTCAGCAAGTCGTAAGTGCATGGAATGCCCTGCCAGTAGCAGTGGTGGACTCTCCCTCTTTATGGGTATTTAAGCGGGCATTGGATAGGTATATGGAGGATAGTGGGCTAGTGTAGGTTAGGTGGGCTTGGATCGGCGCAACATCGAGGGCCAAAGGGCCTGTACTGCGCTGTATTCTTCTATGTTCTAACCAAAAGGTAAGGTGAATGATTATTTTCAAAACTAAATTCCTGTTTGTCACAGACTCTGTCCAGAATTTTACTGCTTGTACTTTAGTGCAGTTGTTCTCTGAATATTCTGTTTGAAACAGGTTTAGCTATGATCTGGAATAGGCTTTTTGTCTTCTGTACCGGTTTGAATGGGGCCAGTGACATTGGATTGCACACTTCCATGTGTAACAAGTTGGCTCAACATTGTGTACTGTATCTAGTAAAGAAACATTCAAAATGAGCATACAAATGACTAGCACATTTGTTATTTGTATCTTTGTCTTTTCCCTTGGAAAACCAAAGAAATAGTGAAATCAGGGTCTGATGAACAGTCCAACAAGCCATTCTGTAAGTACCCTCCCCAGGATCTATCTCATAAACTGATATAAAGATGTGGAGGTGCCGGTGTTGGACTGGAATGCACTATGATCTTTTGCTATAAAATCTATGTCGTATGATCCTGTCCCACTAGCTACCTGATGAAGGAGCAGCACTCTGAAAGCTAGTACTTCCAGATAAACCTGTTGGACTATAATCTGGTGTTGTGATTTTTAACTTTGAGATAGAGATGGCTAGCTTCTTAAAAGCTGGAAGTATATGAGTTCTTGGAACTGGCATTGAGGGATGGGCACCTGCACCCACCAGATGAGAGGAATCTGTTAATATTGCTTATGTTCTTGCTCTGTATTCCAACTAGAATTGCAGGCTGTATGAGGGATCTCTACTAGATATTGGTGATAGTTTGGTCTTATGTCTTTGGGAGCAAGTTAATTCTTGGTTCATAAACAGGATGCATAAACCAATTAGAACTGCAGTTAGGGTCTCTGGTAATGTAGTTATTAATAGCTATGCTTGATGCCTACAGTCCTGTGATGATTTTGGTACACTACTAATTGACTATAAATACCCCTCGCAACATTTTGTACGGTGTGCAGATGACACCAAGTGGTAATTAAAGTGTGCTGCATAAATTAATAACACTGGCTGCCCCTGCATTTTCCCTACCTGTATAAAGATCTTTCTAATCAACCTGTTTTGGAGATATTACACACCTGGATGAGATGGAACTCAAATCTTGATCTCCTGCCTCAAAGGTAGGGACACTACTGTTGCACCAGAAGAACCAACTGTTAAGCAAGATCCCAATAAAGAAAAATGTCATCATTGTGTTCTGTTATTTATTTTAATTAATCTATTATGACGCACTTGTGGAGGAGGTAGGATGTTGAAACATGGAAGTAGGATTAGACTCTTCAGCTCTTTGCGTCTGCCCTATCATTCAGTATGATCATAGCTGATCTTGTAGTTCAGTATACTGTTTTCTCCATACTCTTTGACCCTTTAGTCCCGAGAACTATATTTAACTTGTTCTTGATAACATTGAATGTTTTGGTTTCAACCACTTTGTACTGGAGAATTCTACAGGCTCTCACTTGAGTGGTGAAGAAAATTCTCCTCAGCAATCCTAAGTGGCCTACCCTCAACTTGAATCTGGGCTTTCTGGCTCAAGATAGGAAGACAGCCATCATGCTAGAAGAGCCCTTACATTGAGTTTTATGCATTAATTTGAGCTGGATGTTTTTGAGGAAAGCAATACGTTTTTCCCTTTAAGTTTACCTCCAGTTTAGAGAATTCATGTCTAGAAGTTGTAACTAGTTGCATCTAGAATTCTTAACCAATTGGTAATATTAGAATTAGAACTAGACAATGTCACTTGCAAATTGATGATAGTAAGCTAGGTTCAGAATTGTATTGGGAGCAAGGATAACTGCACCTGGGCTTGGTATTTGTTGAAGGTTGCAGGCAAGAGGAGAGTAAAGGATTAATTTTCCTGATTGTTGCCATGGAAGCTGCTAAAGGAGGAGTATGGGTCAAATGGTGGCCAATGGGGCTAGGCCAGATTGGGATGTCGTGTGGCTGAGTTGTTGGCAAGGTCTGTTTCTGTGCTGTATTGGTACTTGGGTAAATTGGAGCTTTAGTTACAAGAAGCTTTACTAGCTAGGCCAGTTTTCATTAATGCGAGGGAACCAGGGGAGGTCTGATATTTGTGAGGTTTTATCATGTAAACCCAGGAAGAGCTTTTTTTACTGGTAAGTAAACTAGTAGAACACAAGAAATTGTTAAAGAAGGAGAAAAGGTTAGGGAAGTGTCCTTTTTGAAAGCAAACCATTAACTTAAAATATCAAACTGTATGTTAGTGAGCAGGTGCTGCTTGATGACATTTTCTGTTACTTTATTGATTGAGAGTAGAC
This sequence comes from Chiloscyllium punctatum, assembly GCF_047496795.1. Taxonomy (NCBI): domain Eukaryota; kingdom Metazoa; phylum Chordata; class Chondrichthyes; order Orectolobiformes; family Hemiscylliidae; genus Chiloscyllium; species Chiloscyllium punctatum. Next base: position 93,985,084 of record NC_092757.1, on the reverse strand, counting down.
TGATGAGATGGTGATTAATTGTGTTGGGTTTCCACACTGTTGGGATTCTATTTGTTGTGCTTATTGTGTGTGGGACAAACCTGGGCAGTTTTCCACATTATCGGAGATGCTGGTGTTGTATTGTCCTTGAACAGTTTGGCTAGGTGTGTGGCAAGGTCTGTAGCACAGTCTTCAGTACTATTGCTCGAGTGTTGTCAGGGTCCATAACCTTGCAGTATCCAGCGCCTCCAACTGTTTCTTACGTGGAATGAATTAAATTGACTGAAGACTGGCATCTGTGATGCTAGGCACCACCTGGAGGAGGCACAGATGGATCATCCGCTTGACACTTGGCTGAATTTTCCTTTGAATGTTTCAGCTTTATCTTTTGTACTGATGTGTTGGGCTTCTCTTATCATTGAGGATGAGAATATTTGTGGAGACACCGCCTCCAGTGAGTAGTTTAATTGCCCACCATTATTCACAACTGGATGTGGATCGGACCCATTGGTTGTATCGCTCAGTTATCACTTGCTGCTTATGTTGTTTGGCAAGAAAGTAGCTTATGTGGTAGCCTCATCAGGCTGACTCCTCATTCTTAGGTATGCAAGGTACTGCTCCAGGCATGCTCTTCTGCACTCCATTGAACTGGCGTTGAGCCCCTGGTTTGATGGTAATGATTGAGTAGGAGGGGGGTATGTCAGGTTGAGAGATTGCAGATTGTGTTGGAGTACAATGCTGCTGCAGTTGATGACCCCCAGCACTTCATGGCTGCTCAGTCTTTAGTTGCTAGATCTATTTGAAGTCTATCCTGTTTAGTATGGTGATAAGTACCACACAACACGATGATTGGTATTCTCAATGTGAAAATGGGATTTTGTCTCCAAGGACTGATATCTGCAGTCGGCAGACTGGTAAGAATGGTAGCTCTGCTACAGCACTTCTTGTTAGGTTAAAGAATTACTCATTTCTAAATTCAGTTTATTGCTTTGATACTTTTGCTGAAGCATGTCATGTTTCCATCATGTCTTAAACTTTTATAATAAAAGTTGTTTCTTATCTAAATTTGGTCATCTGTCCCTTGATTGGGGGTAGAAAAACTTGAAATGTGCCCTCTTGAGTAGATCTCACAACCTTAGATTGGCACATCAACGTGAGGCTGGCACGTGAGAATATTACTTTTATAAATAAAGTCTGTGTGGAGATTTAGGAAGGAATAGATGGAAGGTGCAACCCCATTCCTTGAAAAAAGATCTGAATACTAACTGTAAGTTGATTATTGAGTTGAGTATTTGCGGGCATTTGATCAATCCAGAGGAACCTTGATTATCTGAAGAACATTGGTGGGGCATATTTTGTTCAGTTAATCCGATGCCGGATAACACAGCCAAGCATTGGGACCTTATGATCTCGTTCGGATGATCTGAAATTCGGTTAATCAAATGTTGGGTAATCAAGGTTCCTCTGTGTATTGGTGTGGTGAGCTCACTGTTTTATAGGGTGACGATTATGCGATGCTTGTCTGTTCTGGTACTAATTGCAGGCAAAAGCTTGTCCTTGCAGGTAATTGTCTTGCTTTGGGATGAAAGTCAGGAAGAGAGGAATATCTGCAAACCAATTCAACTTAAATCCTGTGCTTTTTATGAAAGTGAATGAGATTAATGTCTCTAATTGATATTAAATCGGAGTTCAGTTAAAGGTAACGAATAAAGTTTTGAGTTCATCTGTCATTTATATAAAAAAATATCTGGGCCATGAATGGGATACCAGAAATTTAAGCACACTTTGAGCTCAACAAATAAAGGATTGGTTTGGCAATTTTGAGTTTAGGCATCTGACATTGGTGAATGCAGTTTTTTTTCCTCTAAATCTGCTGTTCTGTAGTATGTTGAAAATTGGATTTAGAATATTATCTGCACTTAGTTCCTCAATAAAGAAGTCTGAATGATCTTAACAAATACTTAATGTATGAGTTATCACTAGTTACTTAGTTGATTTTTTAATGTTTCTTTCCTGTCACAGAAATGGTGGAATCAATGAAGAGGGTAGCTGGCATGGACGTAGAGTTGACGGTTGAGGAAAGGAATTTACTGTCTGTGGCCTATAAAAATGTGATTGGAGCACGGAGAGCGTCCTGGAGGATAATCAGCAGTATTGAGCAAAAGGAGGAAAACAAAGGTGGAGAGGACAAACTAAAAATGATCCGTGAATACAGAAAAACGGTAAGACCATAACAAACTGCAGAGTTATAAAACAGCCAGTTTACAAACAATAATTCAGTTGTTTTTGGTAACAGTGTCATTACTGAGCCTGCAAACGGTTTAAGGTGGTGCTTTCCCTTTTTTTAAAAAATAAGTTTCCATTTTGTCGTTAGCTTCCAACAAAATTATGCATGGAAGAAAGTGAAGCGGTAACAAACTAACCTACAGGAAAGGTGACAGAGGGAGTAGCATTCTAGAATGGTCTGATGCTCTTGTCCCACATATAATTAACTTGTAATATTTGTTTGTGGGTTGTGTCATTGGCTTGGCCAGCATTTATTGGCCATCCCTAATTGTTCTTGAGGGTACCAGTGAGCAGACTTGAATCACTGCAATCCTTTGGGTATAGGCGCATCCACAGTTCTATTTAGAGCATTCCAGGACTTTTCTGCCCTATGTGATGTTCCTAGAAGCCATTAGTAATTTGGTAACTGGAAGTGTAATTAAAGCAATTTTGCTGGCAACAACATAGCTGAGATTTTTTTTAAAAAAGCAGCAGCAATAGCCTGTTGTCCTTGAATTATTTTCTGACAAGAGCAGTTAGTATGATACACAAATATGTTCTTGTGTTTAAAAAAATTATTGCAAGGCCTCCATTGCCCAGCAATTCTATGAATAAAATATCCAAGAACAAGGAAATTGCTGGAAATACTTAGAAAATCTGACAGCATCTGTGGAGCAAGAATTGAGTGTTGAGATGTCTGGACAACCTCTGAAAGATTATTGATCTGAAACATTTTATTTTCTTTGCAGGTGATGCTTGACCAGTGGAATTTTCCAGTATTTTATGAATGATAAATTAATATGCAGTCACTAAATTGTCCTTTTGTTTTCGGTGAAGTAGTACTGTTTGGTGGTCATAAAATAATTGACTTTTAACCAGAGAGTAGCAGTCACTAAATTCTAACAAATGTTGATTTTACAATTTAATTTATCATTCCCAGCCCCCTCACTTGCAACATCTAAATATTCTATTCACCAACTTATCTTGCATATCTGAACATCAGTCAAATAATGAACCCTTTTTTAATCCCTGACTCTTCCTCAATTAGCATACTACACAATTTCTAGTTATGGCACACAAGGTGTATCATGCTGAATGGTCAGCATTGGTAGAACCCTTTATTCATCCTACAGTGAAGCTTGTTGCTTCTATTTTTCACCAAGCATATGATCCGCTAAGTTTGAGTCTTCATACATTAAAAGTCAGTACCATAAACTAGTTGCTGATTGGAATTGGATGAAATTGAAACGATTCCCAGTGTTATGTTGCAGATTGTCAGAAAGTTAATTCACTACAGCAACTTACATTTAAGCACTATACAAATGTAAATGAAAATGTCAAAGATATTTCACAGGAATATTATCGACATATTTAACACCAAGCTCTGCAATGTATTACTATAGAACACATGGTCAAAGGTAGATGTTTCCAGAAGGCATTTGACAAGATGCTATATAAAAGGTCATCGTGCAAAGTAAGAGCTCCTGTTGTAAGGATGATATTATCATGGATAGATTAGCTGGCTGGCAGAATGGAGTAAACTCTGGTGAGATAAATGAGAGTCCCACATGGGTCTCTGGGCCCTCAACATTTTGCGTGTTATTTTATCAGTGACTTGTGTAAAGAAAATCTCGAGGTATGTTGGCTAAATTTACAGATCTGCAAATGACACTGTGGCTCAATTGCTGCTGCTCAGTGCCAGGGACTCAAGTTTGGTTCCACCCTCTGGAGTTTGTCCATTCTCCCCATGTTTTCCTCCAAGTCCTGTTTTCTTCCACAGTCCAAAGATGTGCAGTTTAGGTAGATTGTCCATGCTGAATTGCCTGCAGTGCCCTGGGGTGTGCAAGCTAGGTGGCTTAGCCATGGGAAATGCAGAGTTGGGAGGGTAGAGGGATCTATCTGGGTGGGATGCTCTTCGAAGGATCGGTGAGGACTGAGTGGACTTGAGGGATTCAGTTGTAGGAGACTATGCCATGAAGATGATATACCAAAGGTGTAGAATAATCTGATTTCATGGATAAACAAAAATCTGGCAGGTGGAGCATATAGTGGGAAAATCTGAAGTTCTTTACTTTGGCAGGGAAGATTGAAAAGGTTTAGAAGAGGAACAACTGCCACATTCTAAAATGCAGTGTGATCGAAATGCTCCAGTACTTGAGTCAAAGGCTAATGTAATTATACCCTTTGTCATGGGAGAACTTGAACATCAAGGTAAGGATGTAATGCTCCAATTATGAAGAGTATTGATGATCATTCCAGCCAATGTGCAGGTCAGGTGAATTGGCCAAGCTAAATTGTCCATGGTGTTAGGTCCATTAGTTGGGGTAAATGCAGGGGAAATGAGTCTGGGTGGGTACTCTTCAGAGGTCGGTGTGGACTTGCTGGGGCAAAGGGCCTGTTTCCACACTGTGGGGAATCTAATCTAAACAGCTTCTGGAATAATGTGTATATTTAAGTGTCCTTAATTTAGGAAGGTTGTAATTGCATTAGGGGGCAGTTCAGAGGAGGCTTACGAGATTGATACCTGGAGTGAACTGATTATCTTGGGAGGAAAGATTGGACAGGCTGGACTGATTTGTATGAAAATCATCCTCAGATGGTGATGACCAGCACAAGGGGACATAGCTTTAAATTGAGGGGTGACAGATATAGGACAGATGTCAGAGGTTGTTTCGTTACTTACTAGTAGGGTCGTGGAATGCCCTGCCTGTAACAGCTGACTCGCCAACTTTAAGGGCATTTAAATGGTCATTGGATAAACATATGGAATTGTTTAGGTTAGATGGACTTCAAATTGGTTCACAGGTCGGCATAACATTGAGGGCCGAAGGGCCTGTAATGTGCTGTAATGTTCTATGTTCTATTGATTTAAAGTGTATAAAATATTGAGGACTTGGGCACAGAAAAGATGTTTGTTCCTGCGGGCTGTGTTCCCTTTAATTTTTCCCAACACGTGGACCTCTGAGGTCTGTGGCTGACTGCAACTTCCACAATTGGAAGTTGAAGTATCCTGCATGGGGTTTTTAACTATGGCTAAACCACCTAACTAGCACATCCCTGGACACTGGGATGGTTTTATTTTAGCATGGCTAATCCTTCTAATCTGTATATCTTTGGACTGTGAAAGCAAACCCAAACAGGCGCGGGGAGAAAATGCAACATTAACACAGACAGTTCCCTAAGCCTGGAATTAAAGCTAGGTCCCTGGCACTGAGAGACAGCAGTGCTAACTGCTGTGCCACCAAGTTGCCTAAGATCGAATTCCTACACTGTAGAAAGAGACTATTTGGCCTACTGAGTCTCTAACAACCCTCTGAAGAAGCACATGGAGGGAAGGCTAAGTTAAAGTTCGGGTTTTCAGAAGTTGGTATAAATGGGATAGGAGAAAGTGAGGACTGCAGATGCTGGAGATCAGAGCTGAAAATGTGTTGCTGGAAAAGCGCAGCAGGTCAGGCAGCATCCAAGGAACAGGAGAATCAACGTTTCGGACTGAAGAAGGGCTTATTCCCGAAACGTCGATTCTCCTGTTCCTTGGATGCTGCCTGACCTGCTGCGCTTTTCCAGCAACACATTTTCAGCATAAATGGGATAGTACAAGTCACAAACTGATGTCCAGTTAAACAAGGCTAGAGATGATTGGGTCGACTATTAGAAATAAAAACAGGAGTGAGCTGTTCAGCCCCTTGAGTCTCTTCCACCATTCGGTTGGATTGTGGCTGTACAATAGAAAGGCTGTTCATGTTTCTATACTATATATGTTTAATGTAGTGTTAAGTTATTGCTGGTAGCTATATAGCCACTGATGCCTGTGGGTGGCTTCAGATGATCATTCCAGATAAACCTATGTCACAAAAGCATAATACTATTTTCCGCCATTGAAATTGGAAATCATTAATTCCTAAGTGAATTAAGTTGGGATTTAATATTGATTTTTAAGTTAGGCTTGTAATTTATGGATTGCAAATTAATTCGCCAGTTGTAATTTTTGCTAGAGAAAAGCCACAGTTGAGATAGTGGGAGTTTCCCAAGGATTGGCATTAGGGCCTTGCTCTCTCTGAAATATAGTATTAACAATTCAGGCTTTGGTATGTAGAGAATACACTTTCACATTTGATCATTTGCAGTTGGTACAAGTCTTGGAAGTCATGAATTCTGAGGAGGATGGTGTGGAACTTCAAAAGCATGTACAATGTTGGAATGAGTGGATTAGTGACATTTAGCAAAATGATTTTGGTGAAAGGGACAAGGACAAAGAATATAAAGGATATAATTCTCAAGGGGGTACAGGAACATTGGGTGTGTAAATTATTGAAGGTGGCAGGGTAGGTTGTTCTAAACATACAGATTCCTAAGCTTTATGAAAAGGGGCGCTGGTTATAGAAGTAAATAAATTGTGCAGTAGTTAGCCTCCCTGAACCGTTGCTGATTCTAGGTACCACATTTTAGGAAAGATGTGAAGGCATTGAGAGAAGATCCACAAGAAAAGTCCCACATGTGAGGGCTTTAGTTATGTAGACCTATTAGAAAAACTTGAAACTCTGTCTTGAAGTTTTCTTCAAGACTAAATTTGATTTGAGATGTTCAAAATCAAGCAGTTGGGGCCTTGTACATAGGGAACAACTTTCCCATTGGAGAAAGGGACAAGCACCAAAGAGTGCAGGTTGAAAGTAATTCTCAAAAGAGCATAATGCTGACATGAAGAAAAAGTCTGGATCTGGGAACTATGCCTGAGGCAGGTTTGGTTGAGGCTTTCAAGAGGGAATTGGATATCTGGGAAGGAAGAATGTGCTGAGTTCGAGTGGCTTCAAACAATTACTCAAACAATTACAACAATAGCCAGCACAGACCCAACTGACTGGCCTCGTGCTGAACCTTTGAGAAAAATCAGTGTTCTAATACCATTCCTCCAACAGTGAGTAAAATGAGTCCAAGGATCAGGCCATGTTCTCCAATGCCACCCTCTACTACTTAAAATAATAACGCATTCAAATTGACCAGCACTACAAATTGGATCAGCCTTGATTTTGGTTTTTCTTCTAGTCAGTATCAGTTAAATGATTGAGAATATCCTCTTACCAGTGCTAAGAAACATTAAGATTTGCGCACTCTTCCTAAACAGAATGATGTTCTGTTAGGGAGACTCAGGATACAGTTGTATTGCTGTGTGCAAACTAAAGACTGCCTTCACACTGTGTTGATAGAGGCAACATGCTCTTTTAATTAGTTCAACACCAGATTAATCAGTATTTTGAAAGAAAAGTCACTTGATTCTTTGACTTAATTGGTTGGATTACATTGAATATTGCTGAATACTTGCCAAATACTGTGCCACCTAATTTCCTGAGATTCAGGATTCTGTTCTGCAAGGGAAGTGAACTTCAGCAGACAGATGACTTTCTTGCTTCCAATATATTCCAAGATCTTTCCACAGTGCATAGGGTTTTGTATGTGATTGATTACCATAGTTGTATCAAAGCTTTTCTCAATACTAATATCTACATGTTTTTATTTTGGATTTTAAAAATTACAGCTCCATTTGAGGGAGTTTTCCAGCTTTGGAAAAAGTGCTTGAAGCTTTTTTTGAGGATTTCACTTTGTTTCTATTTCCCAATATTTAACAGCATTTCTTAGTGATGGTATTAAGTTGATGTTCTCAAAATCTCCACTTAATTTTTTTAAACAGCATTATTCCCCATTTTCTTTCTCTGACCCATTCCAATTTCTGATCTCATTAGAATGGTATTACAGGACTTCAGCTGAGATTAAGTTCATGACATCAGTTGAGCTCAATTTGGAACTGGGAATACAAAAATTTTGATCTAAACACTTAAGTTTTGGAAAATTATTTTTACTTTCCAGGGTTTGCTTTCATTGGAATACAGCCTGAGGAATTTTATTCTGATTTCCTGTCCAATAAATTTGAAAATAACCTAAAGTGAGACTCACTTGGTTTCTCAACTAAAGAACCTTGCTTGACATATGCTGTCTTACATGTGTTCTCTGATTCAGCTGAGTGCTGAATGACAGCATCTGGAGTGCACCAGCCACTGAAATCAAATGGAGCCCCTTGAAGCAACTAAAGCATGGTCTGCTATTTGACAATTAAAATCTGCACTCCGGTGTTTTGGTATACACTGAAAATTCTCAGGTTATATTCTCAATGTTGTTATATTTTGGGAACGGCACCAACCTATTCTCTATGCTTTGCATTGTACAAAAATGAACATGGGTAATGTAACTAGCTGTAATGAAACAGATTAAGATATACTTGTAAACGCAAATGACTTGTGTAAGTAAAACTGTAAGCAGAGCACTTCAATCTTGACTCAAAGGCAGACTTTTAGTGCTGCTTTTGTTTCACGTACTGGTCAAATCAAGTGAATAGCTTTTCTAGGGTAGCACTATCCCCTGAGAAGAGGAAACAAAATCTCCAAATCACTCTAGGTATGAATTGGTATAACTGTTTTTTCCTTCTCAAGTCTTTTCTCCTGCCTGATTTTTTTTTTGTTTGGCCTCGTGCTCTCTCACCGCCACATCGTTATTCCACCCCTGCCCCAAAACAAAAACAAAAATCTTGTACTTTGCCAGGTGGTGCCATTATTGCAAGTTCTTGCAGTTAGGAATGTGACATATGGTGCATTCAATGCTATGATTGCCCAGGAAATGTTTCATCCTTCAGGGGTAAAGTTCCTTCTGCTTAGAAGTACTTTTTATTAACAAAAGATGTTGCATTTGAGCAACAGTAAACCAAAAGCACTTGGCTAGTATGTTCTGTTCAAGTGAAAAGTTTCCATACCATCTCTCATGTTAGTGCTTCTGTGCTCTTTTCAATATATTTACAGATATACAATGAAAATATGTCATGAGCCCAGTTTACACCATCCATACATCTCAGGTTACTTTATCTGGGTGAACAATCATGATGTTTTGTCTTTGAATTCACATACCTAATTTGTACATTCACACTGAAATAGCCATGCAAATAGGTTTTGACCAAAAGAATATAAGAACAGAAATAGACAATTTGGCCCATCAAGTCTCCTGTGCCATCTGATTATGGCTGATGTTTTTCTGAATCCCATTCTCCTGCCTGATTCCCATACTAATCAAGAACTTATCTGTCTTTTGGCTTAACTGTACTCTGACTTTGCCTCCACAGCTGTCTCCGTAATTAGTTCCATAGATTTGCCACCCTCTGGTTGAAAAAATTCCTCCTTGTTCCAGTTCTGAGGGGCTGTCCCTTCACTCTGTGGCTGTGCCCTTGGGCCTTAGTTTCTCGCACAAGTGGAAAGATCTTTTTCACATCCGTTCTATTCAAGCCCCTCAGTATTCTAATTTGCAATAACTAACTTTTTGGTCTATTGTGAGAGTTGATGTTGTGTTTGTAATTTCAGGTTGAGGACGAACTGAAATCAATTTGTAATGACATTCTGGATGTACTGGATAAACACCTCATTCCTGCTGCCAACAGCGGAGAGTCAAAGGTTTTCTACTATAAAATGTACGTACTGGATATTTTGGGGTATGCTAGATTTCCATGCTGCACTATGGATAAAAGTACTATTGTAGTAAAACAGAATTTATAGGCAAAAATTCATTTCCTCTTCCAGCCAAAGAAAAATACACTAACAAAATAATAGGTGTTCCTAGAATGGTCTGGTCAGTAAAAATCGCTGCTTAAAGTGGTGGTGAAGTAAAAGGCACAAATAGAATTACTGACCTGTGCTGAATTAGCTGACCTTGATCAGAGCTGTATTTAGGAGAACTACAGTTAGCCAAGTGCCCTAGCTAACAGAGAGAGGGGAAAGAAATTGGCCAAAAATTGAGCTTCTCAGTGATATCTGATAAGTCATTCACTAATATCTTGAGATTTCACCAGTGTTCAGATGAGTCGCGGTGTGCCCTTGCTTTGCTTTGAACTATATTATAGTTAACAAACCATTCGTTAGTTTGTTGCGACTGGTCTTATTGTCCTTTGTTCTAATTACAGGAAAGGTGATTACCACAGGTATCTGGCAGAGTTTGCAACAGGGAATGACAGGAAGGAGGCAGCAGAAAACAGCCTGGTTGCATACAAGGCGGCTAGTGATATTGCAATGACAGAACTTCCACCAACACACCCCATTCGCTTAGGCCTTGCTTTGAATTTCTCTGTATTCTACTATGAAATTCTCAACTCTCCTGACCGTGCCTGCAGGTATGTACACAGTATGCATAAAAACTAGAACAGTAGATACTTAGGTTTCCAGTTGTAGCCTTCTCTCCTAAGGTTGCTGAGCCACATTAGATGACCTCTGCTACCTTACTGGAGTAACCATATTTGTAAAGACAGGGAAGAGAGCCTATGCTTCAACTGTGGTGGGCAAATTGTCAACCTAGTCCTGAGTTAAGGTTTAGACCATCTCTGGGCAAATACTACATTGGAGTACCGGAGAGCTACAATTTCAGACAGTATCTTTTGAAGATGTTAAACTGAAATCCTGTCTTAATCCTGTGGGTTGTCGGGGTGTTAAGTGAATGTTAAAAGATTCTGTCGACATTTTCAAGGGATTTCTGATGGTGACCTGGCTAACGGCCCTCATGCAGGTTTGCCAAAACAGATTAATGGGCTATTCATCTCCAATGTGGGAGGTAGCTAATGCATAATGGTTACAGTTTTTATCCAATGAACCACCATACTGAAATCGGTAAGACTGAATATTAACTGTTGACTGAAATGCTGAGTGCTAGTTTTCAAATGTAGTTAAGTTAGCTGAAGCAACAATATAAAAAATCATTTTCACCCCACAGATTGGCAAAGGCAGCATTTGATGATGCAATTGCGGAACTGGACACCTTGAGTGAAGAAAGCTACAAGGACTCTACACTCATTATGCAGTTGTTACGTGACAACTTGACACTATGGACTTCAGACATGCAGGGAGATGGTATGTAACCAGCAAGTACTTCTGATTTCCACAGAACCATATCTTTTTATTTGCTAAATGCAATCAGTTCCCTTTTTTGTGTTGCCTAGGTGTTCTTCGTCCTCAGCCCACTGACACCAATACGTTGGTGGGAGGGGGTATTTCAATCTGTGCCCCAGAAGCTGTGGAGATTCTTCAGGATTTCTTGTCTGCACTTGTCCATGCATATCAAATAATTATTGCCAAAGTAGTGGAAGGCTTTTTGATGTGTGGGATATTTCATTTGAGTGTATTCAAAGGGAAATAGAAAATAAATAAGATGAGCTATTGGATCTCTTCTGCATTATCTTGCTGTCTGATCAAACAAAATGTCTGCTGATTATCTGAGAGAATTGTGTTCTAATCTGATCAAAGGACTCAACCAGTTGGAATTGAACTTGGCCCAACTCAACTTTTAACATTTGGAAGGGTTGAAACTTTGACTCTGCTGGGCATATAATCAGGATTAGGTCATTGAGCCACTCAAGTCTGCTGTTGAGCCTGGAGTCCATGAAAATGTTTTCAAGTCTAAGCTTCCGATTCTCCCCTTGCTGTGAATATGTGCTTTATTCCTTATTCTGAAAGAGGTTTCTCTTAATTATTGTCTAGCTGTTTGGGAACTGTGGAAGACTTAGTCTTCAGAGTATACTTTATGTAACCTGAGACCAGATTATACCATCCTCGTACCATGTGCTGGTGCTCTCAATTCAGATATCGTGGGCTCTGATCAGAGAGAGAGCTTGGTCATGTGGAGTTAATGGTGAACTTTGTTTAATCTGCTAAATAGCGCTTTGGTGAGCACTCAGTTTCATCATATGATCTCTATAATTGGATATGAGAATTTACCAAAGTAGGCAAAACAATGAAATTGCAATTTATCTTTGTCTTGTCTGAGGATGAGTTCAGATAGCCTTTACAACATGTTGATTATGGGTGAATTATCCTTTTAAAGCAGAACTACCTCAGCTTTTGCCTGAATTTGAGTTTAATCAATCCTAATTTGAGGTTTCAGTTCCAATATAACTTGGGAGTCAGTGTGACACTATACATCGTGCTTTTATTTCCTGTCCCAATGCACCATATTCTTTTAGTTGTTTCCTGTGCTCTAGTATAGAGACAACTTTTACCTGTGGGAACAAACAAACATAGGCCTTAATGGTATTGACTAATGATATTGTCTGCATTTGGCAATTTCTCCACTAATTGTTGCTGAATGAATGATCGCTTTCTGAGCCCAGGTGACATTAGTTGACATTGAAAAGCAGTCCCAATAACCATACATCTTCCCATTTCATTGAGGATTCTCCTGTTTCACTTATGTTCCATTTGTTATGTACTGTTTCATTTTCCTCTTTAGTATTCACATTCCTGTTTTTTCTTCCATTCCTTTCTCCTTCCTGAATAGATTCCTAAAGGATATGAACCATTCATTCCCCCTGTAAACTGTACTTTGTAAGTCATTGGGAATGCCAAGCATTTGTCATATCATCAGATGTCACAATACCATTTTAAAGTTAAGTTTTCATGATGGTATTGTTAGGGCCTTATCCCAGAGAAAATGGTGTCACTGTTGGGGCAAATGTCATGTCAGTTTCTGAACCTGGCCTATTTTGTGATTCTTATTGTATTAGCTCATTGGGGCATTTGAGCCTTGTGTGCTGTATCTTGATAAACTATTTGAAGCTGGCAAATGAAGTTCAGGTATTTCCTGTGCTTCTGCCCTTCTAGAATCTACTTTAAAATGACATAACCAGAGTTGTGGGGTGTGGTGGAATGTGCTAGTATACCCTTAGTTTTGGGTGGCTCAGATTTGGGAAAGAAAGCATCACAATGTACAGCAGAAAAAAAGCCCCACTCCATCACTAACTTTAACTCCACAGAAACCAAGGCCAGTAAGAAGAAGGATATTTTTAATCATGGATTTGTGGTTTTCATATTTATCTGGTATTGTGACATCTGCCTCAACTTTGAATTAACCTGTGTGGCTTGTCTCGCAGCTAGGTCTGCCTCAGCATTCTAAAAGTATTGGACATACTCTGATGCATTTTAACAAGTGGGCATGTTTGGACTTCAGTTTGTGGTTTCAGCTGCTTGTGAATTTCTGCGGTGTTGTAGTTTGATTTGTTGTCACAATCGGCATACCACAGACTGGGATAATGCCCTGCATCATGGCTGTTTTCATTGGGACCTTATAGTTTCATGGTGATGTAGAAGAGTAGTTGACTCCTGAATCTGGTTATGAGGTACTTAATTCACTTGTTCCTTGCTTGGGCTTGGTCGATTGAAAGATTGGGTGAAGTATCTCTGTTAGGCCTAGTCCAATTCAAACTATTTTCATTGCCCTCATCCCTGTCAAAGGGAGGTTACCATCAGCACACTGTAGTAGAATTCTAAAAAATCTTTCAAAGTCCATAGTGTTTCATTGCAAATGATCATGTGCTAAGGCACACCAGCTGTCAAACCTTTGAGCATTCGTGTGTGCCCAAATGACCATGGAGTACTTGAGCTCTGAGCTGAAGAGGGTAATCTGACACCCTCGCCAACCACCAATTTGAAGTCTATGCAATAAAATCCTATGCTTAATTTCCCTGACTTCTGCAACCCCCAGTTTAATGCAGCATGCAGTACAGCAGACTCTATCCACACAGCGTCAGTTACATTTAATTCACTCCAGCGCACATTTGTATCAGTGTGACACTGTTCATGTCAGTTGTCATTAAATTGTCTGGCAAACCTGGAATTGTAAACAGACTCATGCTTTGTATTTTCCAGCAGTGGGGCTACAAATAATCAGTTTCACATGCAAGGCCTGTTTCATTGTTTTTGGCTAGATTGAAATGTAGCTCCCAGAGTTGGGACACTGTCTGGTGTACAACCTTTGAATTTGATTTTGATGAATGGGGCTTTGTTTTCTTTGGTATCAGTCTTTACTACATGTTGAAAATATTTTTAATCCACGCATTGCCCACAATTGGTACTTGAGCTCTGGACCTAGTAAAATGCAAAAGATGGTGGTGTATAGTACTTCTAAAGCTGTGGTTCTTGAATTTAAGATCTCTCTCTGATATCTCCGACCTATTAAAGTAATTTTTTTGGCTAATGATTGGCTGAGTTCCTGCTATAGCTTTTAGATCATGACTCTGCAATTTAGAAGCACTGGAGTTAAACCAATGCAATAGCTTTGATATTCCAGATATCTCTTTCCCTTTAGCAAGGGAAGAAAAATTTGCTTTTGTTTTAACCTACATTCAGGTGCTTTTTTTGGTCGGAGTGAAAGTATAAAATTTTATCAACCTCAATTTCTGGAATTTAAAGTGACACTGCAAATAGTACCACTATTTAGCTTCGAGATAATGCATAACCTAATTCAAGCAACCATTGCTTTGTGCTATTTCCAGAGGGGTGATTAATTGATAAAACATGCTTAAAAGCAGTTTGAATTGTTGATGCAAGTCACATTTCCTGCTCCTGCAGCAAGTATTCAGGCATTAGAAGTTGTCCTCTGTTTTGCTTCACAGTGAGGCAAGCCCAAAAATTTTTAAGCTGAAATCAAAACAGCAGCTTGCTGAGTCAAATTCTTCCTAGGTAGTAATTCTGATACCTCCCTATGCTTCTAGATAAACTTCCAGTGTGGAAAGTTTGACTAAAATCCAAGTCATGAAATAGAGTTATGAGAAGTTTGAGGAGTTGGTATTCTGCGTGTCTCTCCTTGTATACATCTTTGGCTGGAATTATTGGGAATGGGATGTGTGCCTCTGTAATGAATGACAGAAAAGGTTTCCTAAAGGGAGTGAGTGACTTTCTAGAAGATTATCATAACCTACCTTGATCTTGTATGGGAAAGCAGATTGTACTTGTGAGCTTCCATCCTGTGCTATTCTAACTGGTATTAATCCATTCCAAAGTAAGCTGGCTAATGCCTATGTTACAGTAACACACGGGTTGCTTTTTAATTAAGAAGTTTGTGGCCTCTAGTCCCATTATTGAAAAATGCATTTGCTAATGCTTGAGGTGTAGCATCCACCAGATTTTCCAATCACTGTCAATGCTGGTCTGAACATGGCAACAAGAATTTAGAGCCTGACCGTTCCCTGTCTGCTTTTTGCTTGTGTAGCTGAATACACATTCTCCAAAGCCTTGTTTTGAATGCAGTTTTTACTAGAATTTATGTTTTTAGAATAATTGAACTGAGTAGATCTGTTTATATATTCATTTCTGCCCTGACATGCTCTTCCAGTTGAGGCTTTATGTCTGAGTGATATGTCAAACTCTCCTATGACCTGGTCATACATGCTGATCATTATTCATCATCCTGGCTTTTTAGGGATGGTGTGATGCATACTGATCACCTTTTTAAAACAAAAGCTTATTAGCTGAACCAAGTTAGAATCCAGCTCACTTCTCAGGATTGAAGAACAACAAAGCCGTAAGTGGAAGGTGGGTTGGGGCAAATTGACCATGGCTTTAGTCACTGGAATGCAACAGCCTATGTTGAAAAAGCTGCATGTTATTTGTGAAAGCTGCTGCTGAGGAGTATGTAGCTGGTGTTTAATTGTGCAGCGGGTGTGTAAATTAATTATCTATCTTACCTCGTTCCTTTTGTACAGGTGAGGAACCGTGTAAAGATGTGGTGCAAGATGTTGATGACGACAATCAGTGAGAAGACATGGCGAATGAGAAGACCCTGTCTGCCCCTCTCCTGTCCCTCCCCACAGTCCTAGTCCAAGCTGAGAACCAGTAAATTTGATGTTGGTGCTGGACCTCAGAATTAGCTATGTGCCCATTTGGGTTCCGAGGATTATTTTTGTTTTTTATTTTATTTTTTACTTGGTTAAAATAAAATCTAAAAGCAATGCTGTCTCTCTATGGATGTTTAACTGGGACCTGCTTTCTTGATTAGTTACCATAATTCTTTGGAAATTGTTTTGAAACAACTGTTCAATTCTACTTAATGCAGCTTTATGAATAGTTCATGCCTGCACTTTTTTTAACCACTTGAGATCTGAGCATTGAATTTGAATTGCTGGTTGGTCATGAATTGCAAAGAATGACAACCGAACCTGTGTGCTGTGAGCACCACCCCCTGCCCCCCCCCCCCCCCCCCCCCCAAAAGAAACCTCTTTTAAGTGTGTTGTGCATCTTGCACACCAAACCTTCTTAGCGACTGCATGCTGTTGGTTTGCTTATCTTTATTCCCCAGAAAAAATACTTGCGGCGATTAGTGTGGCTAAACAAATAAAACTGTATTTGTGAGCAGTTAAGTAGCTTGCTCTGAAAGTCTGTGAGCCTGATGTGCAGTGTTTTTCTTCAGTGCTTTTGATCCTAAAGATAGCAGATGACAGTTACAATCCATAGATAGTCCTTTGCTGTTTTTTTGTCCATCCTGGCAGAGCAGGTCGTGTTTGAGCTGCTGTTGAAGCCTGCATGCTTAAAACAAGTTTTGGTTTTTTCCTACCCACTCCTCCTTTTTCTCCCTACCCCTTCTCTTTCTCTCTTTGTTCAGTATGTGTAACTTGAAGCTAATTTGTACTACTGGATATATCTGACTGGAGCCACCGATACAGATCTGTATCCTTCTTACTGAAACACAGCATGGATTAATATTAAACTTAAATAAAAGAACCTAAATTAAGATCTCTTGCTGTTTATCCTGTCTGTGACTCTGCGTTGCCTGTTTGTTTTACAGACATTGAAAAGAGAACACAGTGAGTAGGAAGATTAAATGAAAGGAGGAGTGTTGCTGTTCAGTATATTACGAATGCTCTTGGTTTTGGTGCCGGAATTGGAAGCAAGATTGTAGGGAGTGAGAAAAGTAAGAGAACCTTTTGGTGTTAGTTAAACTGACTTGCAGAAAATATTCTTTTGGAAAGTTGGTATTAGCTGGCAGTAGTTTTGGTCATTGGTATAATTTGAAGAATCCAGTGCAGCCTAGCCTCCTCCTCCACTACATCCTGGCTATTGTACCAGATGAAGCAATTATTGTCCTCTCCCGAAACAATTAGTTGGTGCTGCTTTCAGTTTTACTGATGTCAGCAATCCTTTGCTACTTTACCAAAAATTCTTAAGTATATAAAATGGAGCAAGTTTTGTCCTTGTCCCAGGCAGCTGCACCATCTCTTTAGCAATGCTGTTCGATAGTAATTGAATGGGTTACCTTCTTTCCTTAGTTTAGGAATCTCAGTGGATTTAGCAGAACTTCAGCCAAAACCTATTCCTCAATATCCAGTGACCATTGCTGTGTGTTTAATGTCTGAAGTAATGATCCCTTCAATCAGATACCAGCTGGAAAGCATGTTCAAAAGCTTGAGCAGAATCTTGCCCCTTATCTGTCTGCATTGGATTGTCCCTCTAGGAATTGTTTATGAATCTGAGCTACCAAATCAAATACAATAAGTACATGTCACAGATTTGTTAAATTACAAATGCTTGTTTTCCCCACTAAATCAATCTATTGTGAAGTAACTGTCAAATAATTGCTGAAAAGAAAGGAGGAGCACTGATCTTGGAGTGGTACTACAAGGACTATAGAGTACAACAATTAAAGCTGTGATTAATTTTTCAGCAAAATGTCTTCAAAGGAGAGCAGGTCAGTTAATGGTTGGAGACCTCTTCCTTACAACCTATGAATAAGCTGTCTCCTTGATGAGTTGTTGGAAAAGCAGCACAGGAAAAATAAAGCAAGTGCAAGCAACCAGACTAGAGAACAGAATGAAGATTTCAGAGCCCAGCTGAAATAATGTCAAAAGATACTGGTTGCCAAAATATATGTGTAGTTTTGAGAATGATGGTAATCACCTAGAAAGGGCAATGTTGGTGGAGTGTTTCAATACTTAGGTTTTAAAGCAAATAGTGTGGAAAAAATACCAGCGAACCTTTCAGCTAGAGATCACATAATTAGTAATCAATGATCTGAGTATTAGTCTATTTCAGCTGAGTAGCAGACATAAATATCAAAAAACTCAGTAAATGGAGGAGCAATGCTAGGTAGATGGAAAATTGAATTTCTCTCAATTTGGGTGGTATACTAGATAATTGGTAACTAAATTATTATTTAAGAGTTGAACTCTGAATGAAAGCTGTAGACCAGTAAATTTAATATCAATGGATCGTATTTGGAAGATGGCTTTGGGTATAAAGCAAGGCTCGAATGCAACATCATTCTAGGAAGGAACTACTGGTGTTAGAAGATAATTTGATGTGTAGATCAGGAAAGTGTCATTGAGATCTTTTTCAGAGAGCTTAATATTTGAATGATTTATCACCATGAAGATGTAGATTGGAGATATAAAAGTATAACTGAGGACTTATCAGGCAGTGAGAGAGTTTCACTGAGTCTTTTGCCAATGATTAACATTGTTTCTGTAAAGCATGCTGATTTTCTCTAATTTCCCAAAACCTTTATATACTTGTTCCACTGTCTTTGAATATGGTTAAACTTTCTCTATTTTTGCCATTTAAGTTTCACTCCTTGAAAGGAATTTCTTCAGCTGACAAGGTTCTTGGCAGGCCACTTAGTTTTGTTTCCATTTTCTTTATTTTTTTGACCATTGGTCACTGACATTCCCCATCTGTGTTCCTGTTTCATATTTTCACCACCTGTTTTCCTGACATGATCTATTGCTATAATTGATCGTAATTGTTCTAATTTTTTCAGCCCTGGCCTCCTGCGACTTATTGCAAATGAGCAATGCCTTATTTCCATGAGCATTGCCACCAGTGATCCACTGTAGTATGTTATGTAACACTTACTGTAATTAAACAAAATGTTCTCAACTTCTTGTGCAGTGGTGAGATTACTCATTTGTCTGAGTATAGTAAATAAAGTTACGGGTACCAAAATGGTGAACAAGATACTTAAGATTCGTAAGGGACTAAAATATGCAGTATAGATTAAATAACAGGATCTTAAGAGTTGGTGCTATACTCGAGTATGCTCAACAACTAGAATGAAGCTGCAGTGTTAGTTTCAAGCTCAATTAAGAAAATGTCACTTGCTGTTTTATCAAGTTTTTAAGAAAAACATTTTCATCGTACTTAAACCAGTGCCTCAAGTAGTGCTTTTTCTCATGATGATCTAACTAATATGCATTTGGACTATCTACCTTGGCTGGTATAGAACAAATTAAATTTCCTTTCAAATTTGCCTACCTTTACATAGAAGCCACTCTCTGAAGGGATGGCATTGCTCTTGATGGGGTACACAAGTAGGGATTCTGGTTAATTGTTTGGGAAACTGAGACCTAATGCAGATTACTCAAATGTTTATGGGTTAATTGTTCATCTTTTAAAGTGTTCTAATTCTGTTGGGGCAAGTCTTTAAAAATGATAAGTTGGAAAACTTTTGTCCCAGCGGTGAATTAGGGTATTGGTGAGGTTGAAGTGTGAATCTGGCACAGATATGCTTCTGGAAAGGAGAATGGCACGCACTCCTGACTAGAAACTGTCAAAGGTTTGACACTGGTATACCCTGTATATTCTGTAACACCAACTCAGAGCATTTTTCTATTCTACAAGGCTAGAATCCTGTTTGCTTCCCTGGGTGTAGCTTCAATGACATGTCTGATTCCATTCAGCACAGAATGGATCGACTATCTCCAACATGGACTCACTAATCAGTGTGCCATTGATCAGCAATACCTGGTAACCTATAGGGTTCCTGGCAGCAACTTAACAGCTATTGCTGAACAGAGAGAAATGTTGCCAGAGCTTTTTGCCTTAATCATCAGAACAAACATGAATGCAAACTTCAAATCATCACAGTTTATGTCTCTGGAGATTAAGATAAATGGATGTAAGTTTGCTCGCTAAGCTGGAAGGTTTGCTTTCAGACATCTTGTCACCATACTAGGTAACATCATTAGTAAGCCTCCAGTGAAGCACGGCCTGCTTTTATTTGTGTTTAAGTTTCTTTGGGGTGGCAATGTTATTTCTTGTTCTTTTTCTCAGGAGGTTGTAAATGGGATCCAAGTCAATATGTTTGTTGATTATCATTCCAGTTGGAATGCCATGCTTCTAGGAATTGTCATGTGGAGCATTGAAACTGTGCCTGAACATATTTAGATTATCAGGTAAATGATGCTAGTCTTTAAATCCAGTGTTTGCAATGAATTCATGATGGTAGTATTCCAAGTAATGTCAGCATATCAAATTCTTTATTAAAGGCACATATTGATTAGCAGCAGTATAATAAAATAAGCTTAATTGAATGGAAACAGTACAGGTTATAATTCAAAGAAACTGCCAAACCATAACTGTGTTGAAATTGAGACACATGATACAGAATGTAACCAATAACTGCCTTGGTTAGAATTTGGATCTGTTCAAAGCTTTAGATGGGTGATGAAGGAACAACAGTACTTTTTGGAAAAATTCAGCAGGTCTGGCAACATCAATGAAGAAAAAAAATGAACATTTCAGATCCGTTGATCCTTCAGAACTGTTCTGAAGCATGGGTGCTGCCAGACCTGAGTTTTTTCCAGCAATGTTTGTTTTTGTTTCTGACTTCCAGCATTTGTGGACTTTCTTGAGATGAAGGAAGTTGTGGTGAGTTGCTGCTTAGCTTTGGTTTTAAATGCACTTTTTCTGCATGAAGCAGGTTGAAGCATTATGCCAGCCAGTGCAATGCATCTTGTTTCGGTGCAGGAGTAAAGGAAGTGGATAAAGCAACTGAAGAGGCATCTTCAAAACAGCAACTGCCTGGGGTACTGACAATGAAAACTGGCCTATTTACTGATTCCACTGCAGCACTTCATAGAGGCAAGAGTTGGGAATTAACTAGGAATTACCACATCTACAGAAGATACATGAGTTTCTTCATCTCATCACTGACTTGGCAGCCTTGAAACTTCCATTTCAAGCCACTGAAATCAACCTTCTCCACGTGGTGCTTCTCCCTATGCTCATCATGTTGAGCATCCTTCGTCCTGGGGAAAGAATGAGATCTCCTATTCAAACTTGCTAATTATCATTCATGCTGTAACTTTTACCGTACCCATTTCAGCTAGCAGCACTACAAAGGTAATTGAATCTCTGGGGCAGAACATTGGCCATTTCCTGTTCTTGCCCTGAGCACACAGCATAACCGGACGTTCTGCATTCAACACTACATTAAGTAGTTACATTAAGTAGGTTAGGGGATGGGGGTTAGGAGGCAGTCCTGCAGCATGTTCAGCCCCAAAGGCACTACTTTTGGGGAGCTGATAATTACTGTTGTCATCAATGAGGGATCTGTCCCCTTGTTAAAGGAGTTGCTGAACAGCATTAAAAGTGGTTTGCTTTTAAAAACACTTTTCCGTTATGTCTCTAAAGTGGCATATTCATAAGCTGAAGTATGAATGCAGAGTGCCTGGGGTTTTGTGGCTGAAAGATTCCAGTCGATGTGGTAATGTGCAAAATACTTGATGTGAGTTGTTAGGGTGAGCAAGAATTGGATCAGGGAAGTGGTGGGCAAACCTGAGCCTTTGCAACTTGTCAAAGTAAAGCTTGTGTTTTTTTGAGTGGTTTCTAAAACATATTTGCTGTTGTGGCTAAGTGTGGGAGCCACCTGCATGTTTCAGTACGTAGAAAAATGGCAGAAATAGACTATTTGGTACCTTGAATCTGCTCTGCCATTCGATAAGATTCCCAATCCAGACCCTCTGACAGTTCTGCACTGCCCTTCACACCACCCATATGCACACTGCACTTCCCCATTTGCCCCTAATAGAATCAAACCCTCCTGAGTTGCAGGCTCCATGTGTTTCAAACCTTCCCTGAAATATGAATTAAGTGTGACCTGGTTGACCCATCCTACTGCAAGAGGATTGATTCAGCGCCAAGGGAGCGCCGCACTATTGGGTCGGCGCCGAGGGTGTTCTGCATTGTTGGAACATTTCTTACAAATTGCACATAGAGTCATAGAGATGTACAGCACGGAAACAGACCCTTTGGTCCAACATCCATGCCAACCAGATATCCTAACTTAATCTGGTCCTATTTGGCCCATATCCCTCCAAATCCTTCCTATTCATATACCCATCCAGTTGCCTTTTAAATGTACTAGCCTCCACCACATCCTCTGGCAGCTTATTTCATATACTCACCACATGTAAAAATTGTAGCACTTCACTCCTGCACTTGTAAATCCAGACAATCCCATTTAAATCTTATGTCTGGTATGTGACAGTAATTAAAGATGTTGGCACTTTGTTATTACCTGGAATGAAAGGGTTCCATCTCTGTTCTTGTTGAATCTATCAAAGGATCTCTTGTACAGAACCTGTCTCCTCTTACAAATGGTGCAGTACTTCATGAGGTAGCCTTGAGGTGAAAGAGCTGCAATCAGTGTTTAGATCATGAGTAAAATGTGACTCTTTTGAACTGTAAATAAATGTACTCTGTATGCTGAACCTGTCAAACACACTTGATGACAGGGACAGCATAGAGTGAGAAATGGAGTTGCGCTCTATTATACCAAAAGTAAACTGCCCTCAACACTTCCTATTATCCACTCCCAGGACAGGTTAGATACAGGTTATATCTTTCTGTATGCTTTTAAACTGGTTGCTTTGAATGGAAGGGCAGTGAAACAATATCACCTGGCCACACATGAGATGCACCTGTACCCTCAGTTACCACTGCAGCCATTAGATTCTTGAGGGTAAACCCATGGAAGGTGACCAGCTCAGATAGAGTCTGGCCATATGTTCAGATCCTGAGTGGACCTGTTGGTTGGAGTATTCAGACATTTTCAAACTCTACTTACTGCAATCTGAAGTTCCCACCTGCTACAAGAATATTATCATCATCTCGGTGTCAAAGAAAACCCATGTGGTGTGCCTCAATGCCTACCACCTGGTGACTGACACCTGTCATTATGAAGTACTTTGAGAGGTTGGTCATGACTCACATTAGCTCCAGCCTCCCAGATTGCCTTGATCCCTTGTAATGTGCCTATCGGTACAACAGGTCCAGTATAGACGTCAACTCCCTGGCCCTACACTCATCCCTGGAATATTTGGACGACAAGGATACCCACATCAGCCTCCTACTTATAGTCTGCAGCTCTGATTTGACACCATAATTCCAAACAAACTCATCTCTAAAGTTTAGGACTTTGGTCTCTGCTCCCCACTCTGTAACTGGACTCTCAACTTCCTGACCAACAGGCTGCAGTCAGTAAACATGTCAATACCTCCTCCATGATAATCCTCAACACTGGTGCTCCACAAAGCATACTCAGCCCCCTACTATGCATTCCTGACTGTAAACAAATTCCACGCCAACTCCATTTACTAGTTTGCTGATCATACCACTGTTGTTGGTCGAATCTGAAATGACAATGAGACTAAGTACAGGAAGGAGGTAGTGCTTAACAACATCCTCTAGTACCCTCCATTAAACGTTCCCAGGACAGGGACAGCAGGGGTTTAGACAAAGAATAAAACACTCTCTGCACTATCCCTAACAAACATTCAGAACCAGGGACAGCATGGAGTTAGATTCTTCAAACACAGGATAGGTACAGTGTGGCATTTGATACAGGGAACAGCTTATACAGGTTCAAACTCAGAAGATTGCTGTTTAGTGATTGTTGGAAATATGACGACTAGGGTGTGGTCGTCATTTTGTGCAGTACCTCCTCTGTGTTAAAGTGTCACATTTTCCTTGACTGCTGAAACCCTACAATGGCTGTTCCCCGGAGAGGCGAATAGTGCTGCTGTTCAAACCTTCCCAAGAATGTCCCAAATTCCGGAGTCAGACTCTCAGGGAGGCACAGACTCTCCTACGCTGGGGATGCTGTAGTGCTATTAGAATTGTAATCTGAAGCCCCACATGGGTTCAAATCCCATCATGGCAGATGATGGAATCTGAATTCAATTAAACTGCAGTCTGATCAAATGGTTGAATGGTCATCATGAAATCATTGTTGGTTATTGAAAAAACCCAAGTGGTTCGCGAATGTCCTTCCTTCAGGGAAGGAAATCTGCCATCCTTATCCGGTCTGGCTTACATGTGACTCCAGACCACAGCAACGTGGTTGACTCCACTGCCCTCTGGGTAATGCAGGATGGGTAATAAATGCTGGCCTAGCCAGTGATACCATATCCCATCAATCTTTTTAAAAAATCATTAGTTTGTGTTTACTTTATCTGTGACAATGAGATTAAATGGCTTAGGTGGACACTAACCTTCCAACTGTCTCATATCCATGGGCAACTTGAACCTGCTGATCTGTTTGGAGAGTGCGAGACGGCACTGGATTGGGTTGGATCTCCTCCTCTGTGGATTAATAAAACAGCACATTAAGTGATGTCCAATCAAGCTGTAGTTTATCACAAGGTCAGTCACTGCTCAGGAATCCTCTGTGAAACTTCTTGAGTCTCAGCTGAATTTGGTACTGAATTCTTGTTACACTTGACTCACACAAGGCCATTCCTATTTCCTCTTCATCTCACTCCATCACTATATCCTTTCCCTTTCTCCCTTTGTTTATGCAGCTTCCACTTTAACATCTCAACACAGTTCCCCTCGACCTCTCTCCAGGAAGATGTTTCTCCTGAATGCCCCATCGGTTTATGAGTGTCTTATCTCAATAGCCCTCAGTTCTTTTACTGAAGGAAGGCTCCAATCAGTTCAGCCTTTGCTATTATTTTCCCTCATACTGGTCTTCCTGGTCACCGCTCACCCCAGGGTCTATAAGTTGCTCAGCTTGCAGACAGAGCAGCGTTAGAGTCTGAGCTCACCTTGTTCCTAAATAGCACTGTGCTATCCTGATGGGAAGTCTGCCAACCAAGGCATGAAGGGGACAGAATTAAGCCAGAAGGTGGTCAGTCTCTTGCAGTGTTTCCTGATCATGCTGGTTACTTACAGAGGCTTGATAGCTGGCTACTTCCATGATGATTTTGGTTAGCCCATTCTCCTTTTGTGCTGGTTGATGTTGTGACTTCAATTCCTGCAGTGCAGCCTTAGAAAGGGAACAACATGGCAAGGAAACCATGAGTCTCTTTTTCCAGTTATTACAGCATCTACCCCTTGGGTAGTGCCCAGCCAGTACATGAACATACAAAACAGGAGCTGAATAGTTGTAAACATTTTAGTGAGTTTTCAGAAGATTTGTAGCTCAGTTTGAGGTTCTAGATGTAGATTTGCTCGCTGGAAGGTTCATTTCCAGATGTTTCGTCACCCTTCAGTGAGCCTCCAGGCGAAGCACTGCTGATGACTCCTGCTTTCTTAAGATGTTACTTAGTAAGGTGATGAAACATCTGGAAACAAACCTTCTGGCTCAGTGAGCAAACCTACATCCAGTTGAATACCATATTCCCATCTCCGGCAAAATCCATCGCCTATGATTCACCCTCCTTGTAGATATATAGATGAAGAAGCAAATAACCAAGACACTGGGGCACAGTGCTAATGCCCCTACCTCAGAGCCAGGAGGCCTGGGGCCATAGGAATGTAACATGCCCGAACAGGGGGATAAGAAAATCAACTCCACCGACCCCAAACACATCACAGCCCCACACACTGATACCTCCCCACAATGACACACCCCCAACACTCTGACACCCCCCACACTAACACACACCCTCCACACTGACACACCACCTCCACACTGACACAACCCCCCAACACTCACCCCCCCCACACTGACACCTCCGCACACTGACGCGACACCACCCCCACACTGACACACACCCACACACTGACACCCCCACAGTGACACAACCCAACACACACAGCCCCACACACTGACACACCACCCCCACAGTGACACCCCCACACTGACACCTCCCCACACTGACACACCACCCCCACACTGACACCACCACACTGACACCTCCCCACAATGACACACACCCACATTGACACCCCCCCACAATGACACCCACCCACCCACAATGACACACCTTCCCACATTGACACCCTCCCACACTGACACACCACCCCTACACTGACACACTCTCACTCTCCCCACACTGACCCCCCCACACTGACACACCATTCCCACACTCACACCCTGCCCACACTGACACACCGCCCACACTGATACCCCCTACACTGACACACCATCCCAACACTGACATCTCCCCACAATGACACCCCCCCCCACATTGACACCCCCCCCCACATTGACACACCCCCCACACTGACACACATCCCCACACAGAACCCCCCCCACATTGACACCCCCCCACACTGACACCTCCCCACAATGACACACCCGCCCACACTGACACATACCTCACCACACTGACACTCCTCCCACACTGAGACAACCCCCACACTGACACCCCCCCACACTGACACCCCCCCACACTGACACACCTCCCCCACACTGACATGCACTCCCCACACTGACACATTACCCCCCACACTGACACACACACACACATTGACACACACCCCACACTGACACATCCCCCCACACTGACACACACCCCGCAGAGACTTCCCCCCCCCCCACACTGACACCTCCCCACAATGACACACCCCCCCAACACTAACACACCACCCCCACACTGACACAACCCCCCACACTGACACTCCTCCCACACTGAGACAACCCCACACAGACACACACCCCCATACAGACACGCTCTCCCCACACTGACACTCCCCCCCCCCCCCCCCACAGAGACTCCCCCACACTGACACACACACATTGACACACCCCCCACATTGTGACACACCCCCCACATTGACACACATCCCCACACTGAGACAATCCCCACACTGACACACGCCCCCCCACACTGACACACGCCCCCCCACACTGACACACCCCCCCCCCACACTGACACACACACCCCACATTGACACATTCCTGCACTGACACCCCCCCCTGCACTGACAACCCCCCCCCCCCCTGCAATGACACACCCCACCGCATTGGCAACCCCCCACACTGTGACAACCCACACACTAACACCCCCCCGACACGCCCCCCCCACTGACACACCCCCCCCCACACTGACACACTACCCACAGAGACTCCCCCCCACCCCCCCCCCCCCACACTGACACACCCCCCACACAGACACCCCCCCCACACACACACAGAGGCACCCCTCAAACTGACACCCCCCCACACGGTAACCCACCCCCCACCGGACTGACAGCACCCCCCGGAATGACACACCTCACCGCAATGGCACCCCCCCAACACTGCGACAACCCCCACACTGACACACCCACCCCACACTGATACTCTCCCCCACACTGGCAATCCCCACTCTGACCATCCCCCTGCACTGACATCCCCCTGCACACAGAGACCCCCCCCCCCACACTGACACATCCCCCACAGAGACTCCGCCCCCCGTCCACACTGACACACATCCCCCACACAGAGACACCCCTCAAACTGAAACTCCCCCCAAACTGTCACTCCCCCCAACACAGCCCCACCCCCCTCAATGACACACCCCACCGCAATGGCACCCCCCACACTGCGACAACCCCCACACTAACACCCCCCGCACTGACACACACCCCCTGCACTGACACACACCCTGCAATGACACCCCCCCACACAGAGACACCCACTCACGCTGACACCCCCCCACACTGACACACCTCACCACACTGACACTCCTCCCACACTGAGACAACCCCCACACAGACACGCACTGATACACACACATTGACACACCCCCCACACTGACACCTCCCCACGCTGAGACAAGCCCCACACGAACAAACATCCTCACACACTGACACACATCCCCCCCACAATGACATCCCCCGACACTGATACATTCCCCACACTGACACTCGCTCCACACTGACACATGCCCCCACACACTGACACACCTACTCACACACTGACACACCTACTCACACACTGACACACCCCCCCCGCACTGACACACCCCCCCCCCGCACTGACACACCCCCCCCGCACTGACACACCCCCCCCCGCACTGACACACCCCCCCCGCACTGACACACCCCCCCCCCGCACTGACACACCCCCCCCCGCACTGACACCCCCCCCCCGCACTGACACCCCCCCCCCCGCACTGACACCCCCCCCCGCACTGACACCCCCCCCCCGCACTGACACCCCTCCCCCGCACTGACACACCCCCCCCGCACTGACACCCCCCCCCGCACTGACACCCCCCCCGCACTGACACCCCCCCCCCGCACTGACACCCCCCCCCGCACTGACACCCCCCCCGCACTGACACCCCCCCCCCGCACTGACACCCCCCCCCCGCACTGACACCCCCCCCCGCACTGACACCCCCCCCCCCGCACTGACACCCCCCCCCCCCGCACTGACACCCCCCCCCGCACTGACACCCCCCCCCCGCACTGACACCCCCCCCCCGCACTGACACACCCCCCCGCACTGACACATCAGCCACACTGACACCCCCCCCCAAACTGACACCCCCACCCCACACTAACACACCCGCCCCCACACATGACACACCGCCCAGAGACACACACCACCACACTAACACCACCCCACACTGACACACTCACGCCCTCTGACAGCCCCCCCACACTGAAGCACACCCCCCCCACAGAGACTCCCCCGCACACCGACACACACCCCCCCACACTGACACCCACCCCCCACACTGACACCCACCCCCCACACTGACACCCACCTCCCACACTGACACACACCCCTCACAGACTCCCCCCACCCCACAGAGACACCCCCACAGAGACACCCCCCCACACTGAGACAACCCCCCACACTGACAAACAGACCCACACTGAGACAACCCCCCACACTAACACACCCCCCCCCCACTGACACATACCCCCCACACGGATACACATCCCCCACACTGACACTCCTCCCACACTGAGACAACCCCCACACAGACACACCCCCCCACAGTGACACCCCCCCCACACTGACACCTCCCCACACTGACACACGCCCCCCACACTGAAACACCCGCTCCCACACTGACACCCCCCCTCCCCCACACTGACACCCCCCCTCCCCCACACTGACACCCCCCCTCCCCCACACTGACACACCCCCCCCACACTGACACCCCCCCACACTGACACCCCCCCCACACTGACACCTCCCCACACTGACACACGCCCCCCACACTGAAACACCCGCTCCCACACTGACACCCCCCTCCCCCACACTGACACCCCCCCTCCCCCACACTGACACCCCCCCTCCCCCACACTGACACACCCCCCCCACACTGACACCCCCCCACACTGACCCCCCCCCCACACTGACCCCCCCCCCCCACACTGACACACACCCCCACACTGACACCCCCCCCACACTGACACACACCCCCACACTGACACACACCCCCACACTGAAACACCCGCTCCCACACTGACACCCCCCCTCCCCCACACTGACACCCCCCCTCCCCCACACTGACACACCCCCCCCACACTGACACCCCCCCCACACTGACACCCCCCCACACTGACACCCCCCCCACACTGACACCCCCCCCACACTGACACCCCCCCCCACACTGACACCCCCCCACACTGACACCCCCCCCCCACACTGACACACACCCCCACACTGACACACCCCCCACACTGACACACACCCCCACACTGACACACACCCCCACACTGACACACACCCCCACACTGACACACTGCCCACACAGAGACTCACCGCCTGCACTTACACACCTCCCCACACTGTCATGCCCCCCACACTGACACACACCCCCACACTAACACCACCCCTCACAGAGACACCCCCACACTGACACACTCACGCCCTCTGACAGCCCCCCCACACTGACACACCCCCACAGAGACTCCCCCGCACACTGACACACACCCCCCCACACTGACACCTGCAATCTGACACCCCTCCCACACTGACACGCCCCACACACTGATACACCCACCCGCACTGACACCAACCCACACTGACACACCCCCTCCACACTGACACACCCCTCCACACTGACACCAACCCACACTGACACACTCCCTCCACACTGACACACTCCCTCCACACTGACACGCCCCACCCACACTGACACGCCCCACCCACACTGACACCAACCCAGACTGACACACTCCCTCCACACTGACACGCCCCACCCACACTGACACGCCCCACCCACACTGACACCAACCCAGACTGACACACTCCCTCCACACTGACACGCCCCACCCACACTGACACGCCCCACCCACACTGACACGCCCCACCCACACTGACACGCCCCCTCCAGACTGATACACCCCTCCAGACTGATACGCCCCCCCACACTGACCCGCCCCCCCACACTGACCCGCCCCACCCACACTGACCCGCCCCCCCCACACTGACCCGCCCCCCCCACACTGACCCGCCCCCCCCACACTGACCCGCCCCCCCACACTGACCCGCCCCCCCCACACTGACCCGCCCCCCCCACACTGACCCGCCCCCCCCACACTGACCCGCCCCCCCCACACTGACCCGCCCCCCCCACACTGACCCGCCCCCCCCACACTGACCCGCCCCCCCCACACTGACCCGCCCCCCCCACACTGACCCGCCCCCCCCACACTGACCCGCCCCCCCCACACTGACCCGCCCCCCCCACACTGACCCGCCCCCCCCACACTGACCCGCCCCCCCCACACTGACCCGCCCCCCCCCACACTGACCCGCCCCCCCCCACACTGACCCGCCCCCCCCACACTGACCCGCCCCCCCCACACTGACCCGCCCCCCCCACACTGACCCGCCCCCCCCCACACTGACCCGCCCCCCCCACACTGACCCGCCCCCCCCACACTGACCCGCCCCCCCCACACTGACCCGCCCCCCCACACTGACCCGCCCCCCCCACACTGACCCGCCCCCCCACACTGACCCGCCCCCCCCACACTGACCCGCCCCCCCCACACTGACCCGCCCCCCCCACACTGACCCGCCCCCCCCACACTGACCCGCCCCCCCCACACTGACACACATCCACCACAATGACATACCACCACTCTGTTAAATCCCCCCACACTGACACCCACCCCCCACACTGACACCCTCCCACATTGACACACACACCCCACACTGACACCCTCCCACATTGACACACACACCCCACTCTGACACACACCCCACTCTGACACACACCCCACTCTGACACACACCCCACTCTGACACACACCCCACTCTGACACACACCCCACTCTGACACACAACCCCACTCTGACACACATCCCCACACTGACACACACCCCACTCTGACACACACCCCACTCTGACACACAACCCCACACTGACACCCCCCCCACAGAGACGCCCCCACAGAGACGCCCCGCCCCCCACACTGTCACCCCTCCCCCACGCTGTCACCCCTCCCCCACGCTGTCACCCCTCCCCCACGCTGTCACCCCTCCCCCACGCTGTCACCCCTCCTCCCACAGTGACATCCTCCTGCACTGACACACACCCCCACACTAACACACCCTCCACACTGACACACCCCCCCACACTGACCCACACACCCCACATTGACACCCCGACCAGAGACACCCCCCCCGCACTGACACACTCCCCCCGCACTGACACACTCCCCCCGCACTGACACACTCCCCCCGCACTGACACACTCCCCCCGCACTGACACACACCCCACATTGACACACCACCCTCACTAGCACATCAGCCACACTGACACCCCCCCACACTGACACACACCCCCACACTGACACACACCCCCACACTGACACACTGCCCACACAGAGACTCACCGCCTGCACTTACACACCTCCCCACACTGTCATGCCCCCCACACTGACACACACCCCCACACTAACACCACCCCTCACAGAGACACCCCCACACTGACACACTCACGCCCTCTGACAGCCCCCCCACACTGACACACCCCCACAGAGACTCCCCCGCACACTGACACACACCCCCCCACACTGACACCTGCAATCTGACACCCCTCCCACACTGACACGCCCCACACACTGATACACCCACCCGCACTGACACCAACCCACACTGACACACCCCCTCCACACTGACACACTCCCTCCACACTGACACCAACCCACACTGACACACTCCCTCCACACTGACACGCCCCACCCACACTGACACGCCCCTCCAGACACCCCCCCGCACTGACACACCCCGCACTGACACACTCCCCCCACACTGACACACACCCCCCACACTGACACACCCCCCCACACTGACCCACACACCCCACATTGACACACCGACCAGAGACACCCCCACACTGACACACTCACCCCCTCTGACACCCCCCCCCACACTGACACCCCCCCCACACTGAAAACCCCCACACTGACACGCCCCACCCACACTGACACGCCCCACCCACACTCACACGCCCCACCTACACTCACACGCCCCACCCACAGACACGCCCCACCCACAGACACGCCCCTCCAGACACACCCCCGCACTGACACACCCCGCACTGACACACCCGCACTGACACACCCCGCACTGACACACCCCGCACTGACACACCCCGCACTGACACACCCCCCCCCGCACTGACACACCCCGCACTGACACACCCCGCACTGACACACCCCGCACTGACACACCCCGCACTGACACACCCCGCACTGACACACCCCCCCCGCACTGACACACCCCGCACTGACACACCCCCCCCACACTGACACACTCCCCCCACACTGACACACTCCCCCCACACTGACACACCCCCCCACACTGACCCACACACCCCACATTGACACACCGACCAGAGACACCCCCCCCCACAATGACAATCCACCCCGCACTGACACACTCCCCCTGCACTGACACACTCCCCCCGCACTGACACACCACCCTCACTAGCACATCAGCCACACTGACACCCCCCCAAACTGACCCCCCCAAACTGACACCCCCACCCCACACTAACACACCCGCCCCGAGACACACCCCCGCACTGACACACGCCCCCCCGCACTGACACACGCCCCCCCGCACTGACACACGCCCCCCCGCACTGACACACGCCCCCCCCGCACTGAGACACGCCCCCCCGCACTGAGACACGCCCCCCCGCACTGAGACACGCCCCCCCGCACTGAGACACGCCCCCCCGCACTGAGACACGCCCCCCCGCACTGAGACACACCCCCCCGCACTGACACCCACCCCCCCGCACTGACACCCACCCCCCACACTGACACACACCGCACTGACACACCCCGCACTGACACACCCCCCCCGCACTGACACACCCCCCCCGCACTGACACACCCCCCCGCACTGACACACCCCCCCCGCACTGACACACCCCCCCCGCACTGACACACCCCCCCCACACTGACACACCCCCGCCACACTGACACACCCCCCCCGCACTGACACACCCCCCCACACTGACACACCCCCCACACTGACACACACCCCCCCGCACTGACACACCCCCCCGCACTGACACACCCCCCGCACTGACACACCCCGCACTGACACACCCCGCACTGACACACCCCCCCGCACTGACACACCCCCCCCGCACTGACACACCCCCCCCGCACTGACACACCCCCCCCCGCACTGACACACCCCCCCCCACACTGACACACACCCCCCCCACACTGACACACACCCCCCCACACTGACACACCCCCCCCACACTGACACACACCCCCCCCACACTGACACACACCCCCCACACTGACACACACCCCCCCCACACTGACACACACCCCCCGCACTGACACACATCCCCCCCCACACTGACACACCCCCCCACACTGACACACCCCCTCACACTGACACACCCCCCCACACTGACACACTCCCCCCACATGAATACACCCCCACACTGACACACACCCCCCCACATGAATACACCCCCACACTGACACACCCCCCCCCCACATGAATACA
The DNA here is from genome assembly GCF_047496795.1 of Chiloscyllium punctatum. Lineage (NCBI taxonomy): Eukaryota > Metazoa > Chordata > Chondrichthyes > Orectolobiformes > Hemiscylliidae > Chiloscyllium > Chiloscyllium punctatum. The sequence continues at coordinate 93,951,053 of NC_092757.1, read as the reverse complement.
CCCCACACTGACACACCCCCCCCACACTGACACACCCCCCCCACACTGACACACCCCCCCACACTGACACCCCCCCCACACTGACACACCCCCCCCACACTGACACACCCCCCACACTGACACACTCCCCCCCCCACATGAATACACCCCCACACTGACACACACCCCCCACACTGACACACACCCCCCACACTGACACACACCCCCCTGCACTGACACCCCCCCCGCACTGACACCCCCCCTGCACTGATACACCCCCCCCCGCACTGATACACCCCCCCCGCACTGATACACCCCCCCCCGCACTGATACACCCCCCCCGCACTGATACACCCCCCCCCGCACTGATACACCCCCCCCGCACTGATACACCCCCCCCGCACTGATACACCCCCCCCGCACTGATACACCCCCCCCGCACTGACACACCCCCCACACTGACACCCACACACACTGAGACAACCCCCCACTAACACACCCCACACTGACACACACCCCCCACACTGACACACAACCCCCTGCACTGAAACACCCCCCCCACACTGACACACTCCCCCCACATGAATACACCCCCACACTGACACACACCCCCCCGCACTGATACACCCCCCCCGCACTGATACACCCCCCCCCCGCACTGATACACCCCCCCCGCACTGATACACCCCCCCGCACTGATACACCCCCCCCGCACTGATACACCCCCCCCCCCCCGCACTGATACACCCCCCCCGCACTGATACACCCCCCCCGCACTGATACACCCCCCCCCGCACTGATACACCCCCCGCACTGATACACCCCCGCACTGATACACCCCCCGCACAGATACACCCCCCGCACAGATACACCCCCCACACTGACGCCCACACACACTGAGACAACCCCCCACTAACACACCCCACACTGACACACACCCCCCACACTGACACCCACACACACTGAGACAACCCCCCACTAACACACCCCACACTGACACACACCCCCCACACTGACACACAACCCCCTGCACTGAAACACCCCCCCCACACTGACACACTCCCCCCACATGAATACACCCCCACACTGACACACACCCCCCCGCACTGATACACCCCCCCCGCACTGATACACCCCCCCCCCCGCACTGATACACCCCCCCCGCACTGATACACCCCCCCCGCACTGATACACCCCCCCCCCGCACTGATACACCCCCCTGCACAGATACACCCCCCACACAGATACACCCCCCACACAGATACACCCCCCACACTGACACCCACACACAGAGACAACCCCCCACTAACACACCCCACACTGACACACCGCCCACACAGAGACACCCCTCCGCACAAAGACAGCCCCCCACACTGACACGCCCGCACTGACGCACCCCCAGCACTGTCATGCCCCCGCACACTGACACACTCCCCACACTGACACACACCCCCACACTGACACCACCCCACACAGAGACACCCCCCCACACTGACACACTTACCCCCACTGACACCCCTCCTACACTGACACACACCCCCACACTGAAACCCCCCACACTGTCGCACACCCTCCACACTGACACACTCCCCCCGCACTGACACACACCCCCCACACTGAGACAACCCCAAGACTAACACACCACCCTCACTGACACACCCCCCACACTGGCACATCAGCCGCAATGACAACACCCCCCCACAGAGACTCCCCCGCACACTGACACCCCCCCACACTGATACCCTCCTACACTGACACACCCCCGCACCGACAGCACCCTGCATTGACACACCCTCCCACACTAACACCCCCCCGCCCCCGACACAGACCCCCCGCACTGACACACCCCTGACACAGACACCCCCCACACTGACACCCACACCCCATACTGACACCCTCCCACATTGACACACACACCCTACACTGACACATTACTACACTGACACACCCCCCTGCACTGAGACAACCCCCCCACACTGACACACCTCCTCACACTGAGACAACTCCCCCACACTGACACACCTCCTCACACTGAGACAACCCCCCCACACTGACACACCCCCCTGCACTGAGACAACTCCCCCACACTGACACACCTCCTCACACTGAGACAACCCCCCCACACTGACACACCCCCCTGCACTGAGACAACTCCCCCACACTGACACACCTCCTCACACTGAGACAACCCCCCCCACACTGACACACCTCCTCACACTGAGACAACCCCCCCACACTGACACACCTCCTCACACTGAGACAACCCCCCCACACTGACACACCACCTCACACTGAGACAACCCCCCCACACTGACACCCCTCCTCACACTGAGACAACCCCCCCACACTGACACAGCCCCACACTGACAGAGCCCCCACACTGACACAGCCCCACACTGACACAGCCCCCACACTGACACAGCCCCACACTGACAGAGCCCCCACACTGACAGAGCCCCCACACTGACAGAGCCCCACACTGACACAGCCCCACACTGACACAGCCCCACACTGACAGAGCCCCCACACTGACAGAGCCCCCACACTGACAGAGCCCCCACACTGACAGAGCCCCACACTGACACAGCCCCACACTGACACAGCCCCACACTGACAGAGCCCCACACTGACACAGCCCCACACTGACACAGCCCCACACTGACAGAGCCCCCACACTGACAGAGCCCCCACACTGACAGAGCCCCCACACTGACAGAGCCCCACACTGACACAGCCCCACACTGACACACCCCCACACTGACACAGCCCCACACTGACAGAGCCCCCACACTGACAGAGCCCCCACACTGACAGAGCCCCCACACTGACAGAGCCCCCACACTGACAGAGCCCCCACACAGAGAGACACCCCCACACTGACAGAGCCCCCACACTGACAGAGCCCCCACACAGAGAGACACCCCCACACTGACACACCCATCACACAGAGACACCCCCCCACAATGACACACCCCCACTGACCCCCCCCCCCGCACTGAGACAACTCCCACACTAACACACCTCCCTCACTGACACACACTCCACATTGACACACCACCCACAGAGACTCCCCCCCCCCCCCCACACTGACATACATCCCCACACTGACACAGCCCCCACACAGAGACACCCCCCCCACTGACACCCCCCCCCACTGACACCCCCCCCCACTGACACCCCCCCCACTGACACCCCCCCCCACTGACACCCCCCCACTGACACCACCACCCACTGACACCACCACCCACTGACACCACCACCCACTGACACACCCCGCAATGACACCCTGCCACACTGACAACGACCCCAAACTGACACCCCCCCCCACACTGATACATACCCCCCACACTGACACACCCCCCACACTGACACACCCCCCCACACTGACACACCCCCCACACTGACACACCCCCCCACACTGACACACCCCCCCACACTGACACACCCTCCCACACTGATACATACCCCCCACACTGACACACCCTCCCACACTGACACACCCTCCCACACTGACACACCCCCCACACTGACACACCCCCCCACACTGACACACCCTCCCACACTGACACACCCCCCACACTGACACACCCCCCCACACTGACACACCCTCCCACACTGATACATACCCCCCACACTGACACACCCTCCCACACTGACACACCCTCCCACACTGACACACCCTCCCACACTGACACACCCCCCACACTGACACACCTCCCACACTGACACACCCTCCCACACTGACACACCCCCCCACACTGACACACCCCCCCACACTGATACATACCCCCCACACTGACACACCCCCCACACTGACACACCCCCCCACACTGACACACCCCCCACACTGACACACCCTCCCACACTGACACACCCCCCACACTGACACACCCCCCACACTGACACACCCCCCACACTGACACACCCTCCCACACTGACACACCCTCCCACACTGACACACCCCCCACACTGACACACCCCCCCCACACTGACACACCCCCCCACACTGACACTCCCCCCCCCTCCACACTGACACCCCCCACAATGACACCCCCTCCACACTGACAACAATCCCACACTGACACCCCCACACTGACACCCCCACACTGACACCCCCACACTGACACCCCCACTCCACACTGATACATACCCCCCACACTGACACACCGCCCACACTGAAACCCCCTCACACTCACACCCCCTCCACACTGAGACAACGCCCCACACTGACCCCCCCCCCACACTGACCCCCCCCCCACACTGACCCCCCCCCCACACTGACCCCCCCCCCACACTGACCCCCCCCCCCACACTGACCCCCCCCCCACACTGACCCCCCCCCACACTGACCCCCCCCCCCACACTGACCCCCCCCACACTGGCACCCCACCCCCACACTGGCACCCCACCCCCACACTGACACACACCCCTCACTGACACCACCCTCCCTCACTGACACCACCCCCCCCGCACTGGCACCACCCCCCCCGCACTGGCACCACCCCCCCCGCACTGGCACCACCCCCCCTCACTGGCACCACCCCCCCACACTGACACACCCCCACATACTGACACCCCCCCACACTGACACACACCCCCACACTGACACACACCCCCCACACTGACACACACCCCCACACTGACACCCCCACATACTGACACACACCCCCACACTGACACACACCCCCACACTGACACACCACCCACACTGACACACCCCCCCCACACTGACACACCCCCCCACACTGACACACCACCCACACTGACACACACCACCCACACTGACACACCACCCACACTGACACACCACCCACACTGACACACCCCCCCACACTGACACACCACCCACACTGACACACCCCCCCACACTGACACACCACCCACACTGACACACCACCCCACACTGACACACACCACCCACACTGACACACACCACCCACACTGACACACACCACCCACACTGACACCCCCCCACACTGGCACCCACCCCCACACTGGCACCCACCCCCACACTGGCACCCACCCCACACTGACACACCCCCTCACTGACACACACCCCCTCACTGACACACACCCCCTCACTGACACACACCCCTCACTGACACACACCCCCTCACTGACACACTCTCCACGCACTGACACCCCCTTGCACTGACACACACCCCCACACTGACGCTCCCCCGGGCATAAACCCCCCCCCACACTGACCCACCCTGCAATGATACCCCCCACACTGACACACACCTCCACATAGAGACACTGCCCACACTGGCACCCCCCCACATTGACACACACCCCCCAAGCTGATTCTCCCCCCTCACTGACACCCCCCTCACTGACACCCCCCTCACTGACACCCCCCTCACTGACACCCCCCACACTGACACACACCCCCACACTGATTCACCCCACACTGACCCCCCCCACATTTGCACACCTCCCCACATTTGCACACCTCCCCACATTTGCACACCTCCCCACATTTACACACCTCCCCACATTTACACAACCCCCCACATTTACACAACCCCCCACATTTACACAACCCCCCACATTTACACAACCCCCCACATTTACACAACCCCCCACACTGACACACCCCCCCACACTGACACCCTCCCCCCACACTGACACACACACCCACACAGAGACACCCCCCCACACAGAGACACCCACCACACTGACACACTCCGCCCACACAGACATACACCCCCCACACTGACACACCCCCCCACACTGACACACTCCCCACACTGACATACACCCCCCACACTGACACACTCCCCCCATACTGACACACACTCCCCACACAGACATACACCCTCCACGCTGATTCTCCCCCCACACTGACGCTCCCCCCACACTGACGCTCCCCCCACACTGACGCTCCCCCCTCACTGTCGCTCCCCCTCACTGTCGCTCCCCCTCACTGTCGCTCCCCCTCACTGTCGCTCCCCCTCACTGTCACACCCCCCTCACTGTCACACCCCCCACACTGAGACACCCCCCACACTGAGACACCCCCCACACTGAGACACCCCCCACACTGAGACACCCCCCCACACTGAGACACCCCCCCACACTGAGACACCCCCCCACACTGACACATCCCGACACTGAGACACCCCCCCCCCACACTGACACCACCCCCCCCACACTGACACCCCTCTTCCCCCCCCCCCCCCCAAACTGACACCCCCCTACATTGAGACACCCCAATTCATCACTCCCCTCACTGTTACAATGCTCAACTTGTTCACACAGAGGGTGGTGTGTGTATGGATTGAGCTACCGGAGGATGTAGTGGAGACTGGTATAATCGCAGAATTTAAAAGGCATTTGGCTGGGTATATGAACAGGAAGGGTTTGGGGGGATATGAGCCAGGTGCCAGAAAATGAAAGCTGTGCAGCCTGGTTGAGTTAGACGGTCTGTTTATGTGCTGCATGACTATGACTCCTGGTGTTACCTTCCTGGGGGTGTTAGTTGCACAGACGTTCGTTACTGGACACAACCTTGTTCCTAGTGACCATTCTTGACTCATAAATTCTGTGTCCTATGATCCTGCCCCACTGTCTGCCTAATGAAGGAGCAGCGCTCCAAAAGCTTGTACTTCCAAATAATCCTGTTGGACTATAGGGTGTGGGGGTGTGTGTCAGTGTGGGGGTGTGTTAGTGCGGGATGTCAGTGTGGGGGTGCGTGATTTTTTAAACTTTGTCAGTGAAGACCAAAGATGGTGTTAACTCTGTACCTCTGGGTCATACAGGAGCAGGCTGTCACTGGGAGGCTTGACAATCTGTTCTGGATTTTGATTTCCTCTTTACGGTCTTTGTTTTACCTTTCCCTGATTTCCGGGCTTTCCTTCGCTTGGCTTTGAGGAAAACACACAAGTCATTAATTACTCCAACCATTTTGGAAGTTGTTGTTGACATTCATAAGGTGTAAGGTGCTGAGTTAGGGGATTAGGATTCAAAGCTCTGATTCTTAATTATCTCCATCTAATGGTGGAAATTCTCATTTACATCTTTGTCACATTTAAAATTTACTGATCCAGTGACCAGTCTCCTACACTCCCATGAAATGAATTTAATTGGCCTGAAGCATTAACTATTTCCATGTCAGATTCCTGTTGCTTGTAACCTAACACCATGCACCCTGTCCTGTTTGTCTGGCTCTCAGTCTGCCAGTGCGATTGAAATGTTCAATCACTCACTCTTTATCTCTGTAACCTCTTCCATGTGTACAGCCATCAGGGATTTCTGCATCCCTTCCCATCCTGGCATCACCACGTTTTGGTGGTGTTGATGGGACCACAGCTGCTGGGAGAGAGTGAGGACTGCAGACGCTGGAGATCAGAGTCGAGAGTGTGGTGCTGGAAAAGCTCGGCTGGTCAGGCAGTATCGAGGGCAGGAGAATCAACATTCCAAGCATGAATTCCTGATGAAAAGCTTTTACTTGAAATGTTTGACTGGCCTGCTCCTCGGATGCTGCCTGACTGGCTGTGCTTTTCCAGCAATACACTCTTTGGCTCTGGTAATTTCTCTCTGTCCATCTCTCTCTGCCTCTCACCGCCTGTAAGATTAGTCCAGATTGGGAAAATCTCCCGAATTAACCAGCATTTGGTCATCAATTCTAATAGATTTTTTTAAGAGGTCAGTGCACACTTTTACTAATTATGCCTTTTTCATATGGAAGGAGTTATATAAATGCAAATTATTATTAATTTTTAAAAACCCAAAGAACTGTGGTTGCTGGAAATCTGAAGGCAACAAACAAATTGCTGGAAAAACTCAGCAGGTCTGGCAGCATCAGTGGAGAGAAATCAGAGTTAACATTTGAGGTCCAGTATCTCTTGTTCAGACCCTTTGGTTCTGAGGAAGGTTCATGGACCCAAAACGTTAACTCTGCTTTCCCTCCACAGATGCTTCCAGACCTACTGAGTTTTTCCAGGAAATTCTGTTTTTGTTGCAAAGCTATTCTTGTTGTATATTTAGGGTGGATACAAGTCTTGTACATTTGTTGTGCTTGTCTTCCCGCTTGTCAGTTCTTGTCAAGGTTTGACCGGGTGTGTGTGTGTGTGTGCTCTTTTGGGGTGATATATTAAGTGACAGAATGATATCGCAGGCTACTTAACCTATCAACCTATCTGTGAAAGTGTCCAATTTGTCCCACTCTCCTGCTCTTGTCCCATTTTCTTGAAAATATCCAATCCTTTGTATTAACATGTTTGCTCGAGCCCTGATCTTGGTACCAAGGTATAAATGACCACAAATGAATGTTTCTCAACCACTTGTGGTAAGGAAGCTGTCAACAACATTAGTTAGAAATCACTTCTTTGGTACATTTTACACGTCTCACCTCTTGCTTCCTGCTTGGGTGAACCATTTCTTGGCTGTTTTATTGAACCATTGGAGTTTGTCTCTGTGAAGATCCTGTCTCTTGGTGGATCTCTCCTCCTTGAGTGCCCCCTCTTTATTAGCTGCCTGAAGTCCCGTACCCTCCCTCTGGGCAGTAACTGGCCCTGGTTGCTAGGCACAGGGCAGTTACTGACTGTAAGAATAAACAGAGGCAGGGAGTGGCTCTGGAGAACAGAAAGCAATAAGAAGAACTTTAGCTTTTCCTCAAGAGACTCTCTTACCACTGACCTCAATGCTGCTACTTTCAGAAAGAAAAATTAGCCACGGCTTCCACCAATTTCTCCTCATGGAGATTGGAATTTATATAGAACTGTATATGTGTGCATATACATTCATCTGTATACATCTGTTTGCATGCATACACATGGATCCACACGTGTGTGTATCAATGCTGGTGTGTGTGGTGGTTAGTGTGCACCTATGTCTCTGTATGTGACAGTTTGTATCTGTGTCCATGTATATATGACAGTGTCTATCTGTGTGTGTGTGTGTGTGTGTGTGTGTGATGGTGTGAGAGAGAAAGAGTATAAGACCATAGATATAGGATCAGAATTAGGCTATTCAGTCTATCAACTGTGCTCTCCCATTCACATGGTGATATGTTTCTCAATCCCATTCTCTCCTACTTTTAATCCCTTAACTAATGAAGCTCCTATATATCTCTGTCTTAAAGACACTCAATGACTTAGCCTCTACAGCCGTCTATGCTTATGAGTTCCATAGATACACCACCATCTGAAGAAATTCCTCCTCATCTCAGTTCGAAAGGGTAGTCACTTCACTCTGAGGCTGTGCCCTCAGGTCCTAGTCTCTCCTACTTGGGGAAACATCCTCATTATGTCTGCACTATCTAGACTCCTCAATATCCTTTAAGATTCAATCAGATTCTCCCCCTCACCCTTCTAACCTCGGAGTACACACTAACAGTTCTCAACTGCTCTTCATATGACAAGCCCTTCATCTTGTAAGCTCTTCTGGAACCGACCCCCCCACCCAAGGCCAGCCCTGCAGCTGTGTTGGAGTCATCTACGCTGGAGACGTTAGCTTGTTCTCTCCCCATGGATGCTGCCTGACACGCTGTGATCTCCAGCATTTGTTGTTTTCAGTACAGGTTCCAGCATCTGCAGCAATTTGCTCCAGCACATCCTTCCTTAGGTATGGAACCTAAAACTGCTCACAATGTTCCAAATGTGGTTTGACCAGAGCTTTATACAACCTCAGCAGTACATCACTGCTTTTGTAATAAAGTCCTTTCTAAATGAATGCTAACATTGCATTTGCCTTCCCGAATGCCAACTAAACCTGCACATTAACCTTAAGAGAATCTTGAACTAGGACTCCTTTGTATACATAAGATTTCTGAAGCCTTTCCCCATTTTGAGAATAATCTAAATGCATAACATCACACATTGCCACATTGGATTTCATTTGCCCACTCTTCTAGCCTGTCCAAGTCCTTGTACAACCTCCCTACTTCCTCAACACTATCCGTCTCTCCCTCTATGTTTGTGTGATCTGCAACTTAGCAACAATGTCCTCAGTTCCTTTATCTAGATTATTAATGTGTAACGTTTTGTAGTCACAACACACAGCCTTGGAGATTGTCCATTAGTCACTGGTTAGTGAGAAAGAGCCGTTTATCCCCACTCTCTGCCTTCTGCCAGTCAGCTAATCCTCTCTCTATACCAGCACCTTCCCATAACATCATGGGCTCTTATCTCATTCGCTGTCTCTGGGTGGTACATCCAATTGACTCTCCTTTCTCTAACTTGCTTGTTATCTCCTCAAAACAGTCTAACAGATTGTCAGACATGACCTCCCCTTAAGAAAGCTGTGTGTATTTCCAAGTACTCTGAAACCTCATCCTTAATAATCAACTCTAAACTCCACAGGGAGCGAGGATCTCAAACCTGTTAGGCAAACTTGAGGGCTGAAGCTCCTTCAGTACTACCTCCTGGATCCCTCTCCCTGCCTTGCTCGCAGTCCCCTGACATGGAAGTGCCAGTGGGGTGGACAAAGTCCAGTGGGTGTGACTGCTTCCTGAAACAGCATCACGTAACTTGCCCCCTCCTTAATGTCGAAGTATTCGATGCTCAGACTCCAGCTCAGCAACTCCAAGTCAGAGTTCTTCCAGCAACCAAAACTTGCTTCTGATGCAATCACTATGAACCACAATGGAGTCCCCCAGCTCTCACATCATACAGGAGGATAAGAAGTAGAAGCAGGAGTAGTCCACCCGGCTCTTTGAGCCTTCTCTGCCACTTAATAAGATCATAAGACCATAAGAAATAGGAGTGGAAGTAAGGCCATTTGGCCCATCAAGTCCAATCTGCCATTTAATCATGGCTGATGGGCATTTCAACTCCCCTTACCCGCACTCTCCCTGTAGCCCTTAATTCCTTGTGGGATCAAGAATTTATCAGTCTCAGCCTTGAAGACGTTTAATATCCCGGTCTCCACTGCGCTCCATGCAATGAATTCCCCAGGCCCACCACTCTCTGACTGAAGAAATGTCTCCTTATTTCCATTCTAAATTCACCCCCTCTAACTCTTAAGGTTGTGCCCACGAGTCCTAGTATCCCCGCCTGATGGAAACAATTTCCCAGCATCCACCCTTTCTAACCCATGCATTATCTTGTAAGTTTCTGTTAATCTCCCCTTAACCTTCTAAACTCTAATGAATACAATCCCAGGATCCTCAGCTGTTCATCATATGTTCGGCCGACATTCCAGGGATCAACAGCTTTTTACAATATATATTAATGATATAGAAGATGGTATTAATAGTAACATTAGCAAATTTGCTGATGATACAAAGCTGGGTGGCAGGGTGAAAATGTGAGGAGAATGTTAGGAGATTACAGGGTGACCTGGACAGGTTAGGTGAGTGGTCGGATGCATGGCAGATGCAGTTTAATGTGGATAAATGTATGGCTATCCACTTTGGTGGCAAGAACAGGAAGGCAAATTACTACCTAAATGGAATCAATGTAGGTAAAGGGCAGAGAGATCTAGGTGTTCTTGTACACCAGTCAATGAAGGTAAGCATGCAGATACAGCAGGTAATGAAGGCGGGCTAATAGCATGCTGGCCTTCATAACAAAAGGGATTGAGTATAGAAGCAAAGAGGTTCTTCTGCAGTTCTGCAGTTCTACAGGGCTCTGGTGAGACCACACCTGGAATATTGCGTGCAGTTCTGGTCTCCAAATTTGAGGAAAGACATTCTGGCTATTGAGGGAGTGCAGCGTAGGTTCACGAGGTCAATTCCTGGAATGGCGGGACTATCTTATGTTGAAAGATTGGAGCGACTGGGCTTGTATACCCTTGCGTTTCGAAGACTGAGACGGGATCTGATTGAGACATATAAGATTATTAAAGGATTGGACACTCTGGAGGCAGGAAACATGTTTCCGCTGATGGGTGAGTCCCAGACACAGCTTAAAAATACGGGGTAGATCATTTAGGACAGAGATGAGGAGAAACTTCTTCACCCAGAGAGTGGTGGCTGTGTGGAATGCTCTGCCCCAGAGGGCAGTGGAGGCCCAGTCTCTGGATTAATTTAAGAAAGAGTTGGATAGATCTCTCAAGGATAGTGGAAGCAAGGGTTACGGAGATAAGGCAGGAACAGGAAACTGATTGAGGATGATCAGCCATGATCATATTGAATGGTGGTGCAGGCTCAAAGGGCAGAATGGCCTACTCCTGCACCTATTGTCTGTTGTCTATTGTCTATTATCATCCGTGTGAGTCACCGCTGGACATGGTCTGGTGCCAGTAAGTCCTTCCTGAGGTGTGGGGCCTGGACACAGTGTTCAAAATGGGGCCTAACCAGAGCTTTACGAAGACTCAGTAGCACATCGCTGCTTTTACAGTCCAACCCTCTTGAGCTAAATGACATCTTTACATTCACTTTCTTAATCACGGACTCAAGCTGCAAGCTAACCTTTAGAGAATCCTGGACTAGCACTCCCAGATCCCTCTGTACTGTGGCTTTATGAATTTTCTCACCATTTAGAAAGTAGTCCATGCTTTTATTCTTTTTTCCAAAGTGCAAAGACCTCACATTTGCTCACATTGAATTTCCATCAGCCATTTCCTGGACCACTCTCCCAAACTGTCTAAATCTTTCTGCAGCCTCCCCACCACCTCAGTACTACCTGCCTGTCCACCTAACTTCGTATCATCGGCAATCTTCGCCAGAATGCCCCCAGTCTCTTCATCCAGATCATTTATATATAAAGTGAACAGCTGCAGCCCTAACACTGAACCCTGCGGGACACCTCTTATCACCAGCTGCCATTCCCAAAAATAACCTTTTAACCCAACTCTCTGCTTCTGTCAGACAGCCATTCCTCAATCCATACCAGTAGCTCACCTCGAACACCATGGGCCCTCACCTTACTTAGCAGGCCTCCCATGAGGGCACCTTATCAAAGGTCTTTTGGAAGTCCAGATAGACCACATCCACTGGGTTTCCCTGGTCTAATCTACTTGTTATCTCTTCAAAGAATTCTAACAGGTTTGTCAGGCATGATCTCCCTCTTTACTAATCCATGTTGGCTTGTCCTAATCTGACCCTGCACTTCCAAGAATTTAGAAATTTCATCCTTAACGATGGATTCTAGAATTTTACCTACAACTGAGGTTAGGCTAACGGGCCTATAATTTTCCATCTTTTGTCTTGATCCTTTCTTGAACAAGGGGATTACAACAGCGATTTTCCAATCATCTGGGACTTTCCCTGACTCCAGTGACTTTTGAAAGATTACTACCAACGCCTCCATTATTTCCTCAGCCACCTCCCTCAGAACTCTAGGATGTAGCCTATTGGGGCCAGGAGATTTATCAATTTTTAGACCTTTTGGCTTTTCTAGCACTTTCTCTTTTGTAATGACAACCATATTCAACTCTGCCCCCTGACTCTCCTTAATTGTTGGGACATTACTCATGTCTTCCACTGTGAAGACTGACACAAAGTATTTATTAAATCCTGCAGCTATTTCTTTCTCTCCCATCACTAGCCTTTCTGCATCAACTTGGAACAGCCCAATGTCTACTTTTGCCTCTCATTTGTTTCTTATGTATTGAAAGAAACTTTTACTATCATTTCTAATATTACTGGCTAGCTTACCTCCATATTTGATTCTCTCCTTCCTTATTTCTCTCTTTGTTATCCTCTGTTTTTGGAGCCTACCCAATCTTCTGATTTCCTAGTGCTCTTGGCCACTTTATACGCTCTCTCATTTTCTGTGATACGTTTCCTGACTTCCTTTGTCAGCCATGACTGTCTAATCCACCCCCCCACCCCGGATAATCTTTCTTTTCTTTGGGATGTACCTCTGTACTGTGTCCTCAATTACACCCAGAAACTCCTGCCAGTGTTGCTCTGCTGTCATCCCCACTAGGCTCTGCTTCCAGTCAATTTTTGTCAGTTCCTCTCTCATGCCTCTTTATTTAACTGTAACACCATTACATCGGATTTTGCCTTCTCTCTTTCAAACTGCAGACTGAACTCTACCATGTTATGATTGCTGCCTACTAAGTGCTCCCTTACGTTAAGATCTTTTATAAAGTTTGGCTCATTACATGGCATTAAGTCCAGAATAGTCTGCTCCCTTGTGGGCTCCATGACAAGCTGTTCCAAAACGTCATCCTGTAAGTATTCCATGAATTCCCTTCCTTTGGATCCACCGGCAACATTATTTACCCAGTCCACCTGCATATTGAAGTCCCCCATGATCACCGTGATCTTGCTTTTCTGTCATGCCCTATCTATTTCCTGGTACATATTGCATCCCCGGTCCTGACCACTGCTGGGAGGTCTGTACGTAACTCCCATTATGGTTTTTCTTTGCCTTTGTGGTTCCTCAACTCCACCCACACAGAGTCCACATCACCTGACCCTATGTCATTCAGTGCCATAGATTTAATTTCATTCCTAACTAACAAGGCACACCCACCCCCTCTGCCCACCTCCCTGTCTTTCTGATAGTAAATCCTTGGATGTTTAACTGCCAGTCCCGATTCCCCTGTAGCCACGTCTCTGTGATGTCTACCACATCATAATCATTCACGATGATTTGTACCATAAATTCATCTACTTTGTTATGAATACTACAAGCATTCAGGTAAAGCACCTTAATGCTAATTTTCTTATCCTCATGATTTCCAATATCTCTTGTGATATGTCCTAAGTTATCCTTCCTTTTTGCTTCATTCCTAGCCTGCCTTGAACTGAAACCCTGCACACATGCTAACCTGCTGCTTATCTTTCTACTTGACTCCATACTCCCTGTCGCTTTCCCTTTCCCTTTCCCTTCCCCCCACCGACTCACAAATTTAAAGTCCTAGTGACCACCTTACTTATCCTTTTCGCTAGAACACTGGTTCCAGATCGGTACAGGTGGAGACCATCCCATTGGTTCAGATCCCCCTGGTTCCAAAACTGATGCCAATGTCCCATAAAATGGAAACCCTCTTTCCCACACCAATCTCCTAGCTGCATGTTTACTTCCCTATTTTTCTTATCCCTATGCCAATTAGCACGTGCCTCGGGCAGTAATCTGGAGATTATGACCCTCGAGGACCTGTTCTTCAATTTCCTTCCTCGTGCTTGATAATCCCTGAACAGGTCCCCCTTCCTAGTCTTGTCTATGTTGTTAGTCCCAACATGGACCACAACTGGATCCTCTCTCTCCCAGACCAATAACCTTTCAAGCCAGTCGGAGAAGTCCTGCACCCTGGCACTGGGCGGGCAACACACCACGTGGGACTCCTGATCCAGCTCGTTATCTGCCCCCCTAATTATAGAATCCCCTATAACAACGACTTGTCTATTTAATCCCCCCCCCCCTCTGGAATGGCCTTCTGCACCATGATGCCATCATCAGCTGGCTCATGGCTGGTCTTTTCACGGACTCAGCGTCAATCACCATAACCTTTGATTCCTTTACTGTTCAAATATCTATCTTTGCCTTAAAAACATTCAACAAGGTCGTGTCAGCTGCTTCACTGGGCAGAGAATTCCACAGAATCACAACCCTCTGGGTGAAGAAGTTCCTCCTCAGATCAGTCCGAAATCTGCTCCCCCCTTATTGTGAGCATATCCTCCCTAGTTCTAGTTTCACTTGGCAATGGAGACAATGTCCCTAAACAGCAAATCGCCTGGTCCTGCATTTCTCTTTTAACGACTTAGTTCTTAACTTTGAAAATTTCTACTGGTTTTTTTTATGTTTATACTCTGTAAATATTTCTCTTGTTACCTTCAATCAAAGTAGCGGCTGAGCTTTTCCAGCATTCCCTGTTTTTGGTTTCAGATACCCAGTTGTTTGATTTCTGTGTTTAATTCATTGCCATATCTCTTCCAAGTTAAAGATCACACAACACCAGGTTATAGTCCAACAGGTTTAATTGGAAGCACTAGCTTTCGGAGCGACGCTCCTTCATCAGGTGATAGTGGAGGGCTCGATCGTAACACAGAATTTATAGGAAAAACTTAGTGTGATGTAACTAAAATAATACATTGAAAAATACCTTGATTGTCTGTTAAGCCTTTCATCTGTTCAAATACCATGATAGTTTCACTTCTTTCATGTGTAAATCACAAAACCTTTTATTTTTTAAAAGTTGCATTCTCAGGTTAGCTGTTAACAATGGGTGATAGCTAGACAATTGTTAATAACTAACCTGAGAATGCAACTTTTTAAAAAAAGGGTTTTGTGATTTACACATGAAAGAAGTGAAACTATCACGGTATTCTAACAGATGAAAGGCTTAACAGACAATCAATTTTCAATGTATAATTTCAGTTACATCACACAGTAAATTGTTGCTATAAATTCTGTGTTACGATCGAGCCCTCCACTACCACCTGATGAAGGAGCGTCGCTCCGAAAGCTAGTGTGCTTCCAATTAAACCTGTCGGAATATAACCTGTGTTCTGCCAACTGCCTCCTCCTCAGACTCACCCCCATGTGGATTCCAACTGAAGGTTCATCTTTTGCGTTTGGAATCCAGCCAGGATCGCAGGTATCTCCACGGTGTACATCACTCCTCATGTCACCATTGTTGCTGCATTCTGAGATCCACACTCAGTACCATATGTCACCACACCACACTCTCAACCACTCTCCCCATCAATACCGCCTCACGCTGGCTCAGAGCTGCATGACCACTCTCCCCATCAATACCGCCTCACGCTGGCTCAGAGCTGCATGACCACTCTCCCCATCAATACCGCCTCACGCTGGCTCAGAGCTGCATGACCACTCTCCCCATCAATACCGCCTCACGCTGGCTCAGAGCTGCATTACCACTCTCCCCATCAATACCGTCTCACGCTGGCTCAGAGCTGCATGACCACTCTCCCCATCAATACCGCCTCACGCTGGCTCAGAGCTGCATGACCACTCTCCCCATCAATACCGCCTCACGCTGGCTCAGAGCTGCATGACCATTCTCCCCATCAGTACCGCCTCACGCTGGCTCAGAGCTGCCGTGCCCTGCCTCTCCAGTTCCACTTCATCCTCCGGCTCATGCAGCATTCTGACAAGAAACTTTTTCTATTCCTTGCAGGTATTGAGGAATGCAAGATGCAACAATTTAGAGATACCTACACCCCTTCAGGGCCTTCACCCCAATCCCCTTCGCTCTGACTCCATCCCCTTTCACAACCCCGACTCCTGTCACATATTTACTATCCTTTCTGACCTTCCACACTCTGATGCCTCATGTTCTGTATTCAGCAAAGGTCTCTGTTTTAACCCCCCCTCTGCCCCACTATAATGAATTTCAGGTACAGTGTAATGTTGAACTTATCGCCTCTGCGCCCATTTCCTCGACAGACGTCCTTTCCCAGTCCCACACTCCCCTTTGCCCACCTCCAATACTCTTCCTTCATCTCGACCCCTCCATCTTGCCTTTTAGCTGAACTTGACCTTTACATTGAGAACTGTTAGAGGTCTGGAGCACAGGGAAAGGCCTTTCAGTCCATTGAGTCTGTGCCAGTCAAAACCTGACTATTCTAATCCACAGGACCCATTGGTCACCCTAATTTCAGTGACAACTCCTCTCTCTGCCTCACCCATTCGAGAACTCCTCTCCCTCTGAACTGATTGCATTCCAACCCAGGCTTTGGGATGGGGGATGGGGGAATGGGGGATGGGGGATGGGGGATGGGGATGGGGGTGGGGAATGGGGATGGGGGTGGGGGAAGGCTGGTTGCTGTTGTCTGACAGACTGTCCTTTACATTGTGGAGACTCACTGCCAACTCTCAGGGACATTCTCCCATTTCCCCTGGACCATGACCCCACCACCAAACATCAAACTATTGTGTATACAACTGTCACTAATCTCATCTCATCTGGAACTACCCCCACCCACACCCTCCCAGCTCAGAATCCCCAAATTCCTCCAGTCCAACTTCTACCTTCTTCCCAAAATCCACCCTCAGCTGGGCCCAGGCTGACCCATTGTTTCTAACTGTCCTTGCCCCATGGAACTTACTTCATCCAACATTGACCTGTTTTTTTTATTTCTCCCCCATCCAGTCTGTTCCCAATTATATTCATGATTCTTATGATGGTTTATGTCGCTTTCAGAATTTCCAGTTCCCGAGCTCTAGCTGCTTCCTCTTCACCGTGGACGTGCAATCCCTTTACACCTCCATCCCCATCAGGATTGGCTCAGGGCCCTCTGCTTTCTCCTGGAAAAATATGGCTGAACCACCCCCATCCACCAGTGCCCTCCTCTACCTGGCTGAGTTCATTCTCACTTTGAACAACTCCTTTCACTGCTCTCATTTTCTTCAGATTGAAAGAATGACCATGAGTACCCATGTGGGTCATAGTTTTGCCTGTCTCTTTGTGGGATACATGGAACATTCCTTGTTTTAATCCTACTTGGGTCTCTCCCAAGAACTCTTTCTCCACTAAATCAATGACATCCTTAGTGCTGCTTCCTTTTCTTGTCTGGAATTGGAAAATATTATCAATTTCGCTTCCAATTTCTCCTCCACTCTTACCTCCTCTCTTCCCTTCCTTGACATCTCTGTTTCCATTCCTGGGGATAGGCTGGCCATTGAATCCCATTACAATCCCACTGACTCCCATGATTACCTAGACTTTTCATCCTGCTTCCTGTATACACTCCATTCCATTCTCCCAGTTTCACCATCTTTGTCACACCTGTTCTGATGATGCTACAAGAGGCCCCAGAATGTCTATCTTTTTCCTCAATCACGGATTCCCCTCTATAATGGTTGTCAGAGTTCTCAGCCATGTCCCACCCATTTCCTGTACTTGTGCCTTCAGCCTTTCCCTTCACCACCCCCCCCCCCCCCCACAACAACAATAGGGTCTCCCTTGTCCTCACTTCTCACCCCATGAGCATCCGCATCCAAGGGATCGTAAGCTTCCATTAGCCCAAGGAAATGTCCACCCAACACAAGTCCCTCCCCTTCCTTGTCAGCAGTCTGCAGGGACTGGTCCCTCCAGAACACTGTAGTCCACTCCCAGCACCTCCTCACACTCCCATGGGACCATCCCAGCAGTTGCCGAAGCTACAACACCTGCCTATATATCTCCTCACTATCCCAGGTCCCAGGCTCACTCCCCAGAAGCAGCAGCAATTTACCCGCATGTCTACTGTATTCACTGCTCACGATGTGGTCTCTGCTGGGAAGACAAAATGCAGGTTGAGTGGTCGCTTTGCCAAACACGAAAGCTCGATCAGTAATACTGACCCTGAGCTCCCAGCTGCCTGCCTCTTCGACACCCCACCATGTTGCCATGCCAACACTTGTGTCTCAGGCCTGCTACAGTGCTCCAGAAACCCTCAACACAGGCTAGAGGAACAACACCTCATCTTCCATGTCTGTACCACAATGTGTTCATGACCCAACACTAAGTTTAACCATTTCAGAGTGGGACCACCTCCCTCCATGTTATCACCCACCCTCACACCATCAGGTTCTGTTCCCTCGGGGTTCCCATTTTCAAATGGTCACACTTGTTGTTGACACACTCCTGACCTTTCTCTCTCAGGGCTTATTATCACCAATCACTTGTTTGCTTATCTCTCTTCACTCTCTCTCTCCCCGTGTGGAATTGATCTCCATGTACTTTATTCACCAATCCCCAGCCCATCAACTACATAAATACCATCCTTTCCCAGCTATTGTCAATTCTGACAAAGGGTAACTGGACTGAAATGTTAACTTTGTTTCTCTCTCCACAGAGGTTGCCAGACCTGCTGAGTATCTCCAACGTTCTCTATTTCAGTCAGTCTAGTGGCGGACCGATACTACAGTTTGTCTCGGGCAAGTGCTTGGATGGTAGTCTGTCGACCCTGATCCTCTCGCTGAAGGTTTGAGCTGCCCATCAGTTGAGGCAGACTTCCACAGACAGGGTGTTGTGGATATTTGAATCAACCAGTTCTGGGATGTTGAGATACGACTCTGGAGCAGGTGAGGCTTGAACCTGGGCTCTGGCTCAGAAACGCCTGCCTTCTGTGGCTCTTCGAAGCAAATTTACACATGTGCAGTTGGTTAAAGGGACAATAAAGTCAATAATATTAATAGCCTCAAGAATCCTCTCTTCCATCTTCCCTGCCTCTGAGGATCCTGGGATTGTATTCATTAGAGTTTCGAAGGTTGAGGGGAGATCTAATAGAAACTTACAAGATAATGCAAGGCTTAGAAAGGGTGGATGCTGGGAAGTTGTTTCTATTAGGTGGGGAGACTAGGACCCATGGGCACACAACCTTAGAATTAGAGGAGGTCAATTTAGAACAGAAATGAGGGGACATTTCTTCAGCCAGAGAGTGGTGGGCCTGGGGAATTCATTGCCGTGGAGGCCGGTACATTAAATGTGTTCAACCCAGAGACTGATAAATTCTTGATCTCGCAGGAACTAAGGACTATGGGGAGAGTGCAGGTAAGGGGAGTTGAAATGCCCATCAGCCATCATTGAATAGCGGACTCGATGGGCTGAATGGTCGTCTTCTTCTTCTTCTGGTCCCTGCTTTGAGATGTTCCTCAAAGCACCTTTCCCAGCCAACCAGTGGCTCAATACCATATTACTTTTAATGATCGGGGTGTGGGACCAAACATAGAAACAGACATTGAAAATAGATGCAGCAGTAGGCCATTCTGCCCATTGAGCCTGCTCCGCCAATCAATATGATCATGGCTCAAGTCATATGTCAAAAGCATTCTCCACCTGCAGCTTCTCCCAAGCCTCTTTACAACTATTGAGTTAAAAAATCACACAACACCAGGTTATATTCCAACAGGTTTATTTGGAAACACTAGCTTTTAGAGTGTCGCTCCTTCATCAGGTGGTAGTGGAGAATAAGATCGTAGGACTCAGAGTTTATAGCAAAAGTTTACACTGTGATGTAACTGAAATTATACATTGAAAAATACCTTGATTATTTAAGTTTCTCATCTGTTAGAATGACCATGATAGTTTCACTTCTTTCAATTGTAAATCACAAAACATTCTTTTAAAGGTTACATTCTCAGGTGAACTTTAACAATTGGTGTCAGGCCAGATAATGTGTTGAAGGTGTTAGCCCCTTGCGTGCTGCTGTATGTGCCATAATGTTTAGACCAATTGTCCAGTATTTCCCAGGAGCCGAAAAACTCATTATCAATGAGGATAAGCACCTAACCAAGACCTTCCACACTTTAAAAAAAATGTTTTGTGACTTACATATGAAAGAAGTGAAACTATCATGACCATTCTAACAGATGAGAGACTTAACAAACAATCAAGGTATTTTTCAATGTATAATTTCAGCTACATCACATTGTAAACTTTTGCTATAAACTCTGAGTCCTATGATCTTATTCTTCACTACCACCTGATGAAGGAGCGGTGCTCCGAAAGCTAGTGCTTCCAAATAAACCTGTTGGACTATAACCTGGTGTTGGGTTGGTGTTGTACAAAATTAAAAATCACACAACACCAGCATCTCCAAATCAAAATTACAACTATTGAAACTGTTGTGAAGTGCTGACACTGTTTTAAGGTAGGAGACCAAGAGAGTAATCCACTATCAGAAGTGACATCTTTCAGACTGATGTTAAACAGAGACCCAGTCTACCTTCTCAGGTGCTTCAGAAAGATCCCAAGCAGCCAAGATTCAAAGAACAAGAGAATTCTCTCCTCGTGTTCTGGGAACACTCACCCAAGTATCATTATAACAGGTGACCTGATCATTCTCAGCTTTATAATTCGGTGACTGTCAGGTCTTCTATATTACAACAGGTGAGAAAGTACTGTAGGAATGCAAATCCTTCTGTAAACATTAAGACTAAAGCTACAGCAATGGAAGATTCATCACAGATCACAACACTGTTGCAGTTTATTAGGAAAAGGGATAAACCAGGCTTACCTATGATGGGTCCCACATTGGAGTAGCTTGTTACTGTGTGTGCAGTGTGCCTTGATGTGAGCAGAGAGAGTTCTGAGCCGTGAGTTCATTACAATAGAGGCTTCCTCCTGAACGCCCCCGATAGTTAATGAAACATCAGAGCCAAACATACTCCTCAAACGATACTTCACGCACAGTAACAGTACACAAAAGATCCAAGCTCCATATCAAATATGATCAAATAGGACACACACTAACCCGATGTTCAATGGAAATAGGGAACTCACATTGGTGGTTGGGAAGCTATCGGAGAGAATTCTTAGAAATAGGATTTAAACACATTTGGAAAAGCATGGCCTAATTAGGGAGCATCAGCATGGTATTGTGGCAGGGCAGGTCATGTCTTACTGACTTGATGGAATTTTTCAAGGAGGTGACGAAGATGATCAATGAGGGTAGAGCGGTGCATGTTGTTTACATGGATTTTAGTAAGTATTTCGACAAGCTCCCTCATCATACGCTCATCCAGAAGATTAAGATGCGTGGGATCAACAGTGACTTGGCCGCGTGGATTCAGAATTGGCTCGCCCATAGAAGACAGAGGGCAATGGTGGAAGGGTGTTTTTCAAGTTAGAATTCCGTGACAAGTGGTGTTCCCCAGGGATCTGTACTGGGACCTCTGCTGTTAGTGATGTATATATGATTTAGATGACAATGTAGATGGGTGGGTTAGTGAGTTTACAGATGATACAAAGATCAGTTTGAGTTGTGGATAGTGTAGAAGGTTGTCAAAGGACGCAGTGGGATATAGATCAGTTGTCCATATGGGCAGAGAAAATGACAGATGGAGTTTAATCAGGGTAAGTGTGAACCTTAAGGAGTCACAGAGACGTACAGCACAGAAACAGACTTTTGGTTCCAAATAGTCCATGCTGCCCAGATATCCCAACCTAATCTAATCCTATTTGCCAGCACCCGGCCCATATCCCCAAAACCCTTCCTATTCATATACCCATTCAGATGCCTTTTAAATGTTGTAATTGTACCAGCCTCCACCACTTCCTCTGGCAGCTCATTCCATACACGTACCACCCTCTGTGTGAAAAAGTTGCCCCTTAGGCCTTTAAATCTTTCCCCTCTCACCCTAAACCTATACCCTCTAGTTCTGGACTACCTCACCCCAGGGAAAAGACCTTGTCTATTTATCCTATCCATGCTCCTAATGATTTTATAAACCTCTATAAGGTCACCCCTCAGCCTCCGACGCTCCAGGGAAAACAGCCCCAGCCTGTTCAGCCTCTCCCTGTAGCTCAAATCCTCCAACCCTGGCAACATCATTGTAAATCTTTTCTGAACCCTTTCAAGTTTCACAACATCTTTCCAATAGGAAGGAGACCAGAATTGCATGCAATATTCCAAAAGTGGCCAATGTCCTGTACAGCCGCAACATGACCTCCCAACTCCTGTACTCAATACTCTGACCAATAAAGGAAAACATACCAAACACCTTCTTCACTATCCTATCTACCTGCGACTCCACTTTCAAGGAGCTATGAACCTACACTCTTTGTTCAGCAACACTCCCCAAGACCTTACCATTAAGTGTATAAGTCCTGCTAAGATTTGCTTTTCCAAAATGCAGCACCTCACATTTATCTAAATTAAACTCTCTCTGCCACTCCTCAGCCCATTGGCCCATCTGATCAAGATCCCATAGTAATCTGAAGTAACCTTCTTCACTGTCCACGACACCACCAATTTTGCTGCCACCTGCAAACTTACTAACTGTACCTCCTATATTCACATCTAAATCATTTCTATAAATGACAAAAAGTAGAGGGCCCAGCACCGATCCTTGTGGCACTCCACTGGTCACAGGCGTCCAGTCTGAAAAACAACCCTCTACCACTACACTCTGTCTTCTACCTTTGAGCCAGTTCTGTATCCAAATGGATACACCTCACTGTATTCCATGTGACCTAACCTTGCTCACTAGAAGTCCATAGAGGTCTCGTCTATCACTCTGCCCTCATCAATCCTGTGTTTCTTGAAGTAAAAATCAAGTTTGTGAAACATGATTTCCCACACACAAAGCTATGCTAACTGTCCCTAATCAACCCTTTCCAAATACATGTACATCCTGTCCCTCAGGATTCTCTCCAACAACTTGCCCACCACTGAGGTCAGGCTCACTGGTCTATAGTTCCCTGGCTTGTCTTTACCACCTTCTTAAACAGTGGCACCACATTTGCCAACCTCCAGTCTTCCGGCACCTCACCTGCGACTATCGCTGATACAAATATCTCAGCAAGGGGCCCAGCAATCACTTCTCTAGTTCTCACAGAAATGTTAAGGAAAAGGATACAGTTAATGGCAAGACTCTGAACAGCACTGATGTACAGAAGGATCTTGGGGTTCAAGTCCATAGCTCCCTGAAAATGGTCACACAAGTAGATAGGGTGGTAAAGGTGGTGTATGGCCTGTAGTGGTTGGAGAAGTGATTACAAGAGTCAGGATGTCATGTTGCAGCTGTATAAGACTTTGGCTGGGCTACACTTAGATTATTGCATTTAGTTCTGGTTGCCACATTACAGAAGGATGCAGTGGCTTCGGAGAGGCTGCAAGAGAGGTTTGAGTCAAGAGTAGTGCTGGAAAAGCACTGCAGGTCAGACGGGATCAGAGGAGCAGGAGAGTCGACGTTTCCGGCAGAAGCCCTTCACCAAACATCGATTCTCCTGCCCCTCAGATGCTGCCTGACCTGCTGTGCTTTTCCAGCACCACACTCTCGACATCTACAGTCCTCACTTTCACCCTGTAGAAGAGGTTTACCACTGCCTGGATTAGAGGGAATGAGCTATAAGAAAATCTCGGGGTTTCTTTCCTGGAGCAGCAGAGACTGAGGGGAGAAGTTTATAAAATTATGAGATGCAGAGGCAGGGTTGATGGTCAGAATTTTTTTTTCCTCCCCAGAGTTGAAATGTCTAATATCCAGGGGATATATATTTAAGATGAGAGGGGGGCAGTTCAAAGGAGATATGCAGTAGGAATCTGGAATGTACTGCTGGGGGTGGAGGTGGTAAATACGATTGGGGTTTTAAGAGACTTTTAGATAAGCAGGTGGAATATGGAAGGAATGGAGGGATATGGACCAAGGACAGGCAGAAGGGATTGGTTTCATTTGGCATCATATTCCATACAACTGTGCCGTACAGTTCTGTGTTCTGTACCTGGGCCTGGTTTTGAACAAGGGGCAGGGAGAGAACTTGAACTCTATCTCCCAAAGCTGTTTCTACCCTGGACTGTCCCGTGACTGTCCCGTGACCCTGGACCGCCCCGTGACCCTGGACTGTCCCGAGACTGTCTCATGACCTTAGACTGACCCTGGACTGTCCCGTGACCCTGGACCGCCCCGTGACCATCCCGTGACCCTGGACCGCCCCGTGACCCTGGACCGCCCCGTGACTGTCCCGTGACCCTGGACCATCTTATCCCCATTGTTGGATAACTGTATCCTGTGCTCAGTGACCTCCATGGGTTTCTGGTTAACTGACACCTCAATTTAAAAAATTCCCCTCATTGTTCACAAATTCCACCAAAACCTCACCAAACTCCATCTCGGAAATCTCCAGCCCTCAGCAGCTCCGTGCTCTTTGAATTCGGGAAGTTGGCATATCACGGATTTGGATTGTTTCACCAATTCCCTCTCTTAAACCCCTCTTATTCTCTCACCACCTTGAACACACTGTTTAAACCTGTCTGCACTGACTGAGCCAATGAGACTGATTGCCCAAATGTGCTCTATTAAGCAGCTATGAAAGTGCCACATAGATTCAACTTGCTCATCACATCAAATGCAGCAAACATCTGAAGAATACAAGGGTCAGAAATATAGCACAGCACAGAATACCTCCAGGACAAAACATGGCAGCGCTGGCCCGTCTCTCAAAGTGTTAACTCTGTTCTCATCTCTCTCCTGCCCAGACCTGCTGAGTTTCTCCAGCAATTTCTGATTTGAACTGTTGTACAAGAGCTTGGTCAGGCAGAATACTCAGGGCACTGGACAGTATGATACAGTTTCACCAAGTGAAAAGCCAGAGTAATAAAGATAAAGCTGAGAACAAGTGCACCTTGTGCTCCACACTGGAATGAGTTACTTTCTGAAAACCTGTGGTTCTGTTCGGACACCAGGGAATACAAACCGCAATGGCACGGTGCAGGATCCTCTCCCATCACCTGGCTGGGTCAGCAAACCCAAATACCCAACTGGATCCAACGGAATGGTGGGGGAGGAGAGGCAGAGTGAGACACGGAAAGGGGCGGAATGGTGGGGGAGGAGAGGCAGAGTGAGACACGGAAAGGGGCGGAATGGTGGGGGAGGAGAGGCAGAGTGAGACACGGAAAGGGGCGGAATGGTGGGGGAGGAGAGGCAGTGTGAGACACGGAAAGGGGCGGAATGGTGGGGGAGGAGAGGCAGAGTGAGACACGGAAAGGGGCGGAATGGTGGGGGAGGAGAGGCAGAGTGAGACACGGAAAGGGGCGGAATGGTGGGGGAGGAGAGGCAGAGTGAGACACGGAAAGGGGCGGAATGGTGGGGGAGGAGAGGCAGAGTGAGACACGGAAAGGGGCGGAATGGTGGGGGAGGAGAGGCAGTGTGAGACACGGAAAGGGGCGGAATGGTGGGGGAGGAGAGGCAGTGTGAGACACGGAAAGGGGCGGAATGGTGGGGGAGGAGAGGCAGTGTGAGACACGGGAAGGGGCCTGGCCTGGATTCCAGTGCTGGCAAACTATGACTGCGAAATAAATTCAGCCTACAACTTGGCTTCAAGATTAAATTTAATTCAGCTTGGAAGGTAAACGGTAACATTTCAGGGTGAGTTTGTTCCAAATACAAGTGTCTGTTTCCAGCTCAGGTCCTGGTCAGTTGTGTAGGTGTGCCCAGTGAGCAGCCATTTCTCTCTGTGATGGGTCAGAGTTCATGGCCAGGGCATTGAGGGGTCAAGATTCACTGTCTGAGGTGGAGCTCTCTCGGCTGATTTCGATCTGCAGTGACGGGAGGTTATCTAATCGACTCTTCTTGTGCGACCGCTCCTTTTCTCTGATCAAAGCGCCCCATGCACGCTGGAGCTCAGTGTCGTCATCTTCATCCTTTTCCTCTTTCACCACCACTTCCTCCTCTTCCTCCTGCTCTGCGGCTGGCTCTTTCTCTGCATTTTTCTCCACAACCTTCTCACACTTTCCTGGGGTTTTGCCAAGCCGGCTCCATAGGCTCCCTGTCAGGAAGGCGACAACAGAATTAAAAATCACCTCCAGGCTTCTGATACACGCGATTTTTAGAAAAAAATGTTTTCGGACAGCTTTGTGATTGCTGCAGCAGAAACGGCCGACATTCCTCATCCCACTGGCCTGATTGGAACAAAATGTTTACATTTCTATAGCACCTTTCAGAAAGCAGCCCCTCAATGGCCATTGAAGTGTTATTTTAATGCAGTCACTGTAGTGATACAACTGACAGGGAGTCCATTGCGCACAGCAAGATTCCTGAATACAGCTTTGTCATGACCAGATTAGTTTCTTAAAATTGTTTCAGTGGTAACAATTGACTAAAAAATAACAAAAGCAACATAAAACTCACTAGCAGTTCTGAATAATCATGGGATTTTTAAAAATATTCATTCAGAAGTGAGAATGTCAACATCAATGATCTGGAGAGGTTTACAGTCCATGAGGCAGCCATTCGGCCTGTCATAGCTGTACTAGTCACCTACTGTCTGACACTAATCTCCATGGTGCATGGAGACTCTGGCAAATCTTGTGATGATCCCAGATATGAAGGGATGGTCTTATGGACAAACGGTGATTGGATTGGGACTGTACTCACTGGGGTTTAAAAGAATGACAGACAATCTCATTGAAACATATTGGATTATTATGGGACTTTCCAGAGGGACCACTCCCTCCGCGACTCCCTCGTCAGGTCCACACCCCCCACCAAACCAACCTCCACTCCCGGCACCTTCCCCTGCAACCGCAAGAAATGCAAAACTTGTGCCCACACCTCTCTCCAAGGCCCCAAGGGATCCTTCCATGTCCGTCACAAATTCACCTGCACCTCCACACACATCATTTACTGCATCCGCTGCACCCGATGTAGCCTCCTCTATATTGGGAAGACAGGCCGCCTACGTGCGGAACATTTCAGAGAACACCTCTGGGACACCCAGACCAACCAACCCAACCACCCTGTAGCTCAACACTTCAACTCCCCCTCCCACTCCACCAAGGATATGCAGGTCCTTGGACTCCTCCATCGCCAGACCATGGCAACACGATGCCTGGAGGAAGAGCGCCTCCTCTTCTGCCTAGGAACCCTCCAACCACAAGGGATGAACTCAGATTTCTCCAGTTTCCTCATTTCCCCCCCCCCCCCCACCTTATCTCAATCCCAACCCTCGGACTCAGCACCGCCTTCTTGACCTGCAATCTTCTTCCTGACCTCTCTGCCCCCACCCCCTCTCCGGCCTATCACCCTCACCTTAACCTCCTTCCACCTACTGCATTCCCAATGCCCCTCCCCCAAGTCCCTCCTCCCTACCTTTTATCTTAGCCTGCTGGACACACTTTCCTCATTCCTGAAGAAGGGCTTATGCCCGAAACGTTGATTCTCCTGCTCCTTGGATGCTGCCTGACCTGCTGCGCTTTTCCAGCAACACATTTTTCAGTTAGATTAGAGTACATTACAGTGTGGAAACAGGTCCTTCGGCCCAACAAGTCCACACCGCCCCGCCGAAGCGCAACCCACCCATACCCCTACA
Organism: Chiloscyllium punctatum; assembly: GCF_047496795.1. NCBI lineage: Eukaryota > Metazoa > Chordata > Chondrichthyes > Orectolobiformes > Hemiscylliidae > Chiloscyllium > Chiloscyllium punctatum. Next base: position 93,922,469 of record NC_092757.1, on the reverse strand, counting down.
TTTACCCCTTACCTAACACTACGGGCAATTTAGCGTGGCCAATTCACCTGACCTGCACATGTTTGGACTGTGGGAGGAAACCAGAGCACCCAGAGGAAACCCATGCAGACACTGGGAGGATGTGCAAACTCCACACAGTCAGTCGCCTAAGGCAGGAATTGAACCCGGATCTCTGGCACTGTGAGACAGCAGTGCTAACCACTGTGCCACCGTGCTGCCCACTTATGGGACTTGACAGGGTCAATGCTGAGAGGATGGTTCCCCTCGTGGGAGAGACCGTAACCAAAGGGCACAGTCTCAGAATAAAGGGCCACCAATTTCAGACTGAGATAGGGAGGAAGTTTTTCTCTAAGAGGGTTGAGAGTTTTTGGAACTCCCTGCCACAGAGCATTGTGGGGGCAGAGTCCACGTGAATATTTAAGGCTGAGACAGAGAGAGATTCCTGATCAGTCAGGGAACAGAGGGTTTCAGGGAAAGTGCAGGAAAGTGGACATGAGGAATGTTGGATCAGCCACGATCCACCAAATGGCGGCGCAGGCCTGAGGGGCTGAGTGGTCTCCTCCTGTTTATTAATTATGATTTTAACTAAATTCTGCTCAAATTGGACTTTTTAAACTGGACTCCCCTTTCAGGCACTGAGTTCCAGACTTCCCTCTGAGTGGAACCGTTCCCCCTCACCTCTCCATCTTCACCTCTGACCTTCCGACTATGCCCCTTGATTAATCACGTCTCTCCTAATGGAAAAAACAATCCTTTCTTTCCATCCTTTCGATGCCCTTTGTAGTGTTATGTATCTCTGTCAGATCCTCTCTCAACCTTCACTGCTCTGATGAAAACAATCTCCCCCCCCCCCCCCAAAGCTCAGACTGTCGAGCCCAGGCAGTACCTTGGTGACTCACCTCTGCTCCCTCTCCACTGTAATCACATCCTTCCTACAATGTGGTGACCTGAGCTACACACAGGAGAAAGTGAGGACTGCAGATGCTGGAGATCAGAGCTGAAAATGTGTTGCTGGAAAAGCGCAGCAGCACAGGAGAAAGTGAGGACTGCAGATGCTGGAGATCAGAGCTGAAAACGTGTTGCTGGAAAAGCACAGCAGGTCAGTCAGCATCCAAGGAACAGGAGAATCGATGTTTCGGACTGAAGAAGGGCTTATTCCTGAAACGTCGATTCTCCTGCTCCTTGGATGCTGCCTGACCTGCTGCGCTTTTCCAGCAACACATTTTCAGCACTGAGCTACACACAGGACTTATAGAGTTATAGAGATGTACAGCACAGAAGCAGACCCTTCGGTCCAACCTGTCTGTGCTGACCAGATATCCCAACCCAATCTAGTCCCACCTGCCAGCACCCAGCCCATATCCCTCCAAACCCTTCCTATTCACATACCCATCCAAATGCCTCTTAAATGTTGCAATTGTACCAGCCTCCACCACTTCCTCTGGCAGCTCATTCTACACATATACCACCCTCTGTGTGAAAAAGTTGCCCTTTAGGTCTCTTTTATATCTTTCCCCTCTCACCCTAAACCTACATCCTCTAGTTCTGGACTCCCCCACCTCAGGGAAAAGACTTTGCCTATTTATCCTATCCATTATTTTATACAGCTCCAACATTACCTCCCCGATCTTGGACTCTATGCTATGGCTAATAAAGTAAGCTGCTCACAGACCTTCTTAACCACCTTATCTACTTGCCTTGGTACCTTCAGGGATCTACACACCAAGGTCCCTCTGATTTTCAGGACTCCCCAGGGTCCGACCAATCCCAGAGTTGGTCTTGCCAACCCTCCCCCAGTGCAGGAGCTCCTACATTTTTGGGTTAAATTCCAAAATGTCCAGCTAACCAACCCACTGAGCTCCTCCTGCAGGTTATGACCAATTCCCACAGATTCAAGGATCTGTGATGCATGTGTGCAGTGTAAGTGGGAGTCAGTCTGCCAGCCCCTAGATCACACTGACTGACCAGCTTCACAACTTTGAGGAAACACTGTTTATGTCTATACACCTCACTATTTACCACCGTTAGTGTCTCACCTGCAAACTTCTTCATCATAGCCCCTGGTATCCCCCACACAAAGCTGCCTGATTGAGGCTTTTGAATTTCTCTATCTTTGCCCAGCGGTCTCTCGGACTGGGCACTCTGTCGAGGTGGGGAAGGGACACCGAGAGAGGACAAAAAGCCCCCATGACTTACCGCTCTTCTTGCTCGTGTCGGGTATGTAGCTCCTGTTCTCCTGCTTGGGGAAGCCCAGCCTGCTGTGAACATCTGTCTGGGGCTCCCTGCGGGTGACCCCGATGCTGCCAGGCTGAGGGGAATGGGGCCGCTTCCCCAGGCGCTGCCTTACACCTGAAACCAACACCAGAGTACACCGTCACGCCCAGCGACAGCAGTGAGCATCTTCGACAGAAATACTGCGCAGGAGGCCATTTAGCCCATCATACCTGCGCAGTAATCCCACATCTGTCTTCTCCCCCAGCAATCCTGCTGAAGATTTCCTTGTCGAATATTTATCTAACCCCCCTCCTGACAATTCTTGCCGAACTGACGTGCCCTGACCTTTAATGCTGGGTATTCCTGATCAACTCTCCGTGTTCGCATTTCACCAACGGAAACAGCTTCGCCTTTTAACTGTTTTCAAAACTCTGCATGATCGGCAGCACCTCGAATTAAATCAGGCCTTTCCAGAACAATCCAGCTCCTCCAGACCCTCCACATGAACAAGCCGAGTAAAATGAGTTTGTCTTCCTTGAAAAGCAGCTGGTTTGTTACACAGATTCAGGTTTACAATATCAACATTCCAAACAAACCAAAATAATGTGGATAACATGAAAGACAACGAGAATTGTGGGGGTTGTGTACAAGCCCTTCTGAGTAGTTCAAGTACAGCAGGTTACCAGTGGGACAGAGGGTGAGGATTGATACCCTTCAGAGTGGGTGAGGGTGGGGCAGAGGGTGAGGATTGTTACCCTATAGAGTGGGTGAGGGTGGGGCAGAGGGTGAGGATTGATACCCTATAGAATGGGTTAGGGTCGGGCAGAGGGTGAGGATTGATACCCTATAGAATGGGTTAGGGTGGGGCAGAGGGTGAGGATTGATATCCTATAGAATGGGTGAGGGTGGGACCAAGGGTAAGGATTGATACCTTATAGAGGGGGTTAGGGTGGGGCAGAGGGTGAGGATTGATACCCTATAGAGGGGGTTAGGGTGGGGCAGAGGGTGAGGATTGATACCCTATAGAGTGGGTTAGGGTGGGGCAGAGGGTGAGGATTGATACCTTATCGAGGGTGTTAGGGTGGGACAGAGGGTGAGGATTGATACCTTATAGAGGGTGTTAGGGTGGGGCAGAGGGTGAGGATTGATACCCTATAGAGGGGGTTAGGGTGGGGTAGAGGGTGAGGATTGATACCGGTGCTGGTGACTGAGCTGCTGGCCGGTCCGGCTGGTTGCTGTCTCTCTGCGAGTTGCCGTTTCTCCTCCAGCAGTAACCTCACGTCTGACACCTTCTCTGCAGCCAGCCTGGCTCCAATCCGATTCCTCAGGTTGCTGGACACTACCGTCATGTTTGCTTCGGGCTTTATCGAATTCCTGGAGATACACGGGGAAGGTGTTAGTAAACACACTGTTGGTGGGAACACTCCTCAACCATTTCACGCCAACAATTCAATGTTTTTTATTTCGTTCCTTAAATGTGAATCCTGCTGTGGGGGCCAGTTCACTTCACTGAAAACTTGTGATTTCAAATAAACCCGTTGGATTATAACCTGGTGTCCTGTGACTTCTGACTTTGCCCATCCCAGTCCAACACCAGGACCGCCACACCATGAATGATGTTAAACCTGCCGAGTTTGTTCGGTATTTTCTGTTTCTATTTCACATTTCCACAGCACAGTGGTTAGCACTACTGCCTCACAGTGCCAGAGACCTGGGTTCAATTCCCACCTCAGGCATATATCTGTGTGGCGTTTGCACATTCTCCCTGTGTCTGCGTGGGTTTCCTCCCACAGTCCAAAAATGTCCAGGTCAGGTGAATTGGTACATGCAGAGGAATGGGTCTGGGTGGATTGGTCTTTGGAGAGTTGTTGGGCTGAAGGGCTTGTTTCCGCACTGTAAGTCATCTAATCAAACAGCAGTTGGCTTTTATTTTACTATTGGATGCCCACAACTCATGAATGAATAAATAAAACAAGATTTTGCTTCTCTCCCCTATCCTTGCTTCTTGTGCCAAAATACCGACTGACCATGGAGCAGCGGCCAGCAGTCAGTGCTGGACATTGGCCCAGAGGGGCCTGATCCACCTTGCACTGGCCACAGCCTGGGGACTCTCACCATCCTGACATATTGGGAAAATACTCTGGCAGCCAGCATAGACCCGTCACTTCAGGAGAGACTGGGCTTGGGAGAGGGGTGGGTCGGGGGGAGGAGGAGGAGAATCTGGGGGAATGTTTTGGGGGACACTCACCGAATAGTCTTCAGCCGGGCCTCCACTTCATCTGCGTACATTGTCATCTTCAAACTCTTCTTGGGTGATGGCATTGAGATCATCTTCAGTTCCAGATCATAGTCCATCTCATCAGAATCCGAGCCCCGGGGACTCAAGTGTCCCCCTGGGTGGCTCTCATTGCGATATTCCACCACCACTCGGTCATCTCCCTCCATATCCTGCTCCGGTTCATCCTCGTCCTCATCCTCTTCCTGAATCGGCTCCTCAGGAACATTCCCCAGGCCTGGCAACAAACAAACAAACCAACCTGCCTTCGAGCTGAATGTAAAACCTTCGGTAACAGAGTCCCAGCGGGAAACGGGACTTCCCACTCTTCACTCGGCCCCCCACCACCAGCCAGTACCCACCACCCTTCCCCAACCTTCCCACGGAGAGGCAAAAGCTGCCCGTCTATCTCCCCCCTACCCAGACCTGTGTCATTACCCTCTTTATAATTTCGGATCGAGTGTTCCCGGCCTCCTTCCCACACTGCGGGCCCAAATGCAGATTCTGGTCATAACTTTGTGGAAAACCTCCAGTCAGCAGCAAATCTGACCCGGCACATTCTCAAACCTGTCATTTTTAACCTTTACCATCCCTTGGCGTCCCGCTCTGACACCCTCCCATCAACCTGCTCCTCCCCCCTCCCGGCCCCTATTCCATACCCTCCTCGCAGAGGCCCACTCTGCCATCTCCAACTGCCTCTCACTATCATTTACAACTGCTCTTGTATTCACTCCTCTCTATTCCATCTTCTCCTCCCCTTCCCCTCATCATGAGGACCATCCAGTTGTAATAAAGACCAGACTTTGTCCCCCGTCACCTATGTTGGCCACAGGCCTCTCTCTATGCCTTTTCACATGCTGACTGACCAGAGTGATGGTGTTTGTAACGTGATGTCAGCCCCACATCATCAGGCAGGAAGGATTTTCTCTTCAGAATGTCTCTCTGGATCCTCCGGGCATGATACCGTCGCTTCCTGGAGGCAGGCAATATAACAAACATCAAATCAGAAACAAACCAGCCCACACAGCTATCAGCGAGGATGTGTGTGTGTGTGTGTGTGTGTGTGTGTGTGTGTGTGTGTGTGTGTGTGTGTGGGCAATGGCCCAGCAAGACGCTCAGATCCATCAAAAGCACAACCAATAACCAAGATAATATGGACAAGCAGGTGCTCATGGCTGACTGACACAGTGGGACTGACAGTCTGACCTGGACATAGAATCATTGACTCACACAGCACAGAAACAGACCCTTCAGTCCAACCCGTCCATGCCGACCAGATATCCTAACCTAATTTAATCCCATTTGCCAGCACTTAGCCCATATCCCTCCAAACCCTTCCTATTCATATACCCATCCAAATGCCTTTTAAATGTTGCAGTTATATCATCTCCACCACTTCCTCTGGCAACTCATTCCATACACGCACCACCCTCTGTGTGAAACAGTTACCCCATGGGCCCATTTTCATATCTTTCCCCTCTCACCCTAAACCTATGCCCTCTAGTTCTGGACTCCCCCACCCCAGGGAAAAGACCATGTCTATTTATCCTATCCATGCCCCTCATGATTTTGTAAACCTCTATAAGGTCACCTCTCAGCCTCCGACGCTCCAGGGAAAACAGCCCCAGCCTGTTCAACCTCTCCCTGTAGCTCAGATCCTCCAACCCTGGCAACATCCTTGTAAATCTTTTCTGAACCCTTACAAGTTTCACAACATCTTTCCAATAGGAAGGAGACCAGGATTACACACAATATTCCAACAGTAGCCTAACCAATGTCCTGTACAGCCGCAACATGACCTCCCAACTCCTGTACTCAATACTCTGACCAATAAAGGAAAGCATACCAAACGCTGCCTTCACTATCCTATCTACCTGTGACTTCACTTTCAAGGAACTATGAACCTGTACACCAAGGTCTCTTTGTTCAGCAACACTCCCTAGGACCCTACCATTACGTGTATAAGTCCTGCTCTGATTTGTTCTTTCAAAATGCAGCACCTCGCATTTATCTGAATTAAACTCCATCTGCCACCACTCGCCCCATTTGCCCATCTGATCAAGATCCCATTGTACTCTGAGGTAATCGCTGTCCACTACACCTCCAATTTTGGTGTCATCTGCAAACTTATTAACCCTACATCCTATGTTCACATCCAAATCATTTATATAAATGACAAAAAGTAGTGGACCCAGCCGCGATCCTTAAGGCACTTCACTGGTCACAGGCCTCCAGTCTGAAAATGTTTTAACGCAAGGAGTATGATGGGTAGGGAAGATGAGTTTTGAGCTTATAACTATGCTATAGTCCATGCTATAGATGTTATCTATGCTGTAGATGTTGTGGCTATTACAGAGACTTGGTTGAAAGGGGGACAAGACCGGCAGCTTAATGTTGGGGATTTAGATGTTTCAGGTGAGATTGAGGGATGTCCAAGAGGTGGCGGAGTCGCGTCACTGATAAGCAAGAATCTTGCAGCTGTACTGAGGGAGGACACCCTGGTCACATCCAGCAAGGCATTATGGTTAGAGCTCAGGAAAGGAAGGTGCAATTAATTTGATGGGGTTGTACTACAGGCCTCCCAACAGCCAGCGGGCGGGAAAGGAACAGATATGTGGACAGATTATGGAAAAGTTTACAGCAACAGGATTGTTGTGGTGAGTGATTTTAACTTGTATTGACTGGGACCCGGTTAGTGCCAGGAGGTTGGATGGGGGTGAACCTAGGTGTGTCCAGGAGGGTTTTTGAAACAATATTTGAACAGTCCAACTAGGGAAGGGGCCATATTGACCTGGGATTGGGGAATGAGCCCGGCCAGGGAGCCAAAGTTTTTCAGTGGGGGAGCATTTCAGGAGCAGTGACCGTCATTCTGTAAGTTTTAAATTACTTAGGGATAAGGATAAGAGTGGTCCTTTGGTGCAAGTATGAGACTGTAGGGATGTTCACGACCACAATATCAGGCAGGAACATATGAATGTAGATTGGGGGCAGCAATTTGAGGTAAATCTACATCTGGCATGGGGGAGTCTTTTCAAGGTCAGTTGATTAGAGTTCAGGGCCAGCATACTTCTGTGGAAATGAAGGAGAAGGATGGCAAGATATGGGAACCTTGGATGGCAAGAGAAATTGAGGACTGTCAAAAAGAAAAAGGAGGCCTATGCGAGGTTTAGGAAACAGAAGACCCAGCCTTTGAGGACAGGACAGAACATAACAAAAGCAGCAAAGAATTCAAACAAGGAATTAGGAGGGCTAAAAGGGGCCATGAAATCTTGGGCAAACAGGATTAAGGAAAATCCCAAGATGTGTTATAGCTGTATATACAGAACAAGAGGGTAGCTGGGGAAAGGGTAGATCCACACAAGGACAAAGGAGGGAATTTATGCATGGATCCAGAGGGAATGGGCGAGGTCCTTAATGAATACTTTGGATCGGTATTCACAAAGGAGAAGGATATTTTTTACATTAGATTCCCCTACGGTGTGGAAACAGGCCCGTTGGCCCAACTAGTCCACACTGACCCTCCGAAGATTAACCCATCCAAACCCATTTCCCGCTGACTAATGCACCTAACACTACGGGCAATTTATCATGGCCAATTCACCTGACCGGCAAATCTTTGGACTGTGGGAGGAAACCGGAGCACCCGGAGGAAACCCACACAAACACGGGGAGAATGTGCAAACTCCACACAGACATTGCCCGAGGCTGGAACCGAGGCATTGATGCAGCAGTGCTAACCACTGAGCCACTGTGCTGCCCATATGGTGGATTATGAATCTCTGAAGGAGCATGTTGATATTCTGGGGCATGTCGATATGAAAAAGGAAGAGGTGTTGGGTGTTTTGACCTGGTGGGTTCTATCCCAGAATGCAGAAGGAAGCAGGTGAGGACAATCATGGGACCTTGTAACAAAATCTTTCTATCCTCTTTAGTCACAGGAGACTTTTTGTCATTTATATAAATGATTTGGATGTGAGCATAAGAGGTACAGTTAGTAAGTTTGCAGATGACACCAAAATTGGAGGTGTAGTGGACAGCGAAGAGTATTACCTCAGATTCCAACAGGATCTGGACCAGATGGGCCAATGGGCTGAGAAGTGGCAAATGGAGTTTAATTCAGATAAATGCGAGGTGCTGCATTTTGGGAAAGCAAATCAGAGCAGGACTTATACACTTAATGGTAAGGTCCTAGGGAGTGTTGCTGAACAAAGAGACCTTGGAGTGCAGGTTCATAGCTCCTTGAAAGTGGAGTCGCAGGTAGATAGGATAGTGAAGAAGGCGTTTGGTATGCTTTCCTTTATTGGTCAGAGTATTGAGTACAGGAGTTGGGAGTTCATGTTGCGGCTGTACAGGACATTGGTTAGACCACTGTTGGAATATTGCATGCAATTCTGGTCTCCTTCCTATCGGAAAGATGTTGTGAAACTTGAAAGGGTTCAGAAAAGATTTACAAGGATGTTGCCAGGGTTGGAGGATTTGAGCTATAGGGAGAGGCTTAACAGGCTGGGGCTGTTTTCCCTGGAGCATTGGAGACTGAGGGGTGACCTTATAGAGGTTTACAAAATTATGAGGGGCATGGATAGGGTAAATAGGCAAAGTCTTTTCCTGGGGTTGGGGAGTCCAGAACTAGAGGGTATAGGTTTAGGGTGAGAGCGGAAAGATATAAAAGAGACCTAAGGGGCAACTTTTTCACACAGATGGTGGTATGTGTATGGAATGAGCTGCCAGAAGAAGTGGTGGAGGTTGGTACAATTGCAGCATTTAAGAGGCATCAGGATGGGTATATGAATAGGAAGGGTTTGGAGGGATATGGGTCGGGTGCTGGCAGGTGGGACTAGATTGGGTTGGGATATCTGGTCTGCATGGACAGGTTGGACCGACGGGTCTGTTTCCATGCTGTACATCTCTATCACTCTATGAGTGGACTGGAGAATAGCCAACATCATTCTTTTGTTTAAAAAGAGCAACAAGGAAAAGCCAGGAAATTATAGGCCAATAAGCCTTACATCAATGGCATGGAAATTGTTGGAGAAGATTCTCAGGGACAGGGATACTCACATTTGGACAAATATGAACTTTTTAGCTACAGACAGCATGGTTTGGTTTGGGGAGATTCATGCCTCACAAACTTGATTGGGCTTTTTTTGAGCAAGTGACAAAGATGATTGATGAGGACAGTGCGGCAGATATTGTTGACGTGGACTCTAGCAAGGCCTTTGACAATCCCTCACAGCAGGCTGATACAGAAGGTGAAGAGTCACATGGGATCCACAGTAAGCTGGTAAAGTGAATACAGAACTGGCTCAGTCCTAGAAGTCAGAGTAGCGACGGAAGGGTGTTTTTCTAACTGGAGGTTTGTGACTAATGATGTTCTGCGGGGATTTGGAGGAGAATGCAGGTGCCCCAAGTAGTAGGTTTGTGGACAATACAAAAATTGGGGAGCTGTAGATAGTGAGGAGGATGGCCAGACAATACAAAAGGATATTGATAGGCTGGAGGCTGGAGTTTAATTCAAACAAATGCAAGGTGATGTATTTTGAAAGATCTAATGCAGGAGGAAACTACGAAGTAAGTGGCAGAATCCTTAGTAGCATCAACAAACAGAGGGATCCAAGCATACAGGTCCACAGTTCCCCGAGAGTGGAAACACAAGTGGATTAGCTGGTCAAGAAGGTGTAAGGCAAGCTTGCCTTCATTGGTCAGGGCATCATATGCCAGCACAGCCAGGACAGGCCGAAGGGCCTGTTCCTGTGCTGTAGTGTTCCTTGTGGGAGCCACCCAGCAGCAGTGCCCATTCCCCACCAGTCCACCTCTTACTCACCAGGAATTCGACAGGATCCCCTTCATCCCACCGTAATTGGGATTTCCATACTTCATGTAATACTGACTCCGTCTCGCTGCTCCCAATTCCTTCCGATCATCTGCAAGTCAATGCAGCTGTCACTAACAGCCTGGCAGCCCAAGAAAAAGTTCCAACAACTTCCAGAATAGTGGAACGCCCGCCCTCATCCTAAGTACCCCTCACAAAGCCACATACACAAAGGTACCAGCTTCAATCCTGACACGTCATGGTTTTTGGGTTAGTCTTGGGGGACTAGGGCAGAGCTGAGTGAGCGAGAGAGAGAGAGAGAGCATGCCAGAGAGCAAGCGAGAGAGATAGAGAGTGAGCGAGTGAGCTGGACCTCACTCACCTTTCGTGGCAAATCGGAGTTGCAGCTTGTTCCCCTGGGGCGCCCTTATCGCCTGTCGCAAATCATTTTGAAGGATTGAAGCTTGTTCGGCCTGCGATAATGTGTCCAACTAGCGGTGAAACCAAACAAAACGACAAAGAGTTCATTTACTGTTGCTCAGTGCTAGCACAGGTTGTGGGTCAAGACCAAATGACCGAAAAGCCTCAAATTCTATTGGCCCTGAGCTTGAAACAGGAAACACACTGTGCCAATCATCATACCAGTTTCTGGCTGTTGTCAATGATGACCAGTGAACTGGGCGACCTTTTTCATTCACTCCTGGGACGTGGGTGTCACTGGCTGGGCCCCAGCATTTATTGCCCTGTCCCTAGTTGCCCCTTGAAGTGGTGGTGGCGAGCTTCCTTCTTGAGTGGCTGCAGCCAAGTACTGTAGGTTGACCGACAATGCCCTTAGGGAGGGAAGCCTCCACAGGCCCTGGGCTGCACAAAGGGTGAAGGGAAATGACCAACAATGCTGAGGTAGGCTTGGACTTGAAGGGGGAGTGTTAGAAAAAGCAAGAGGCGGATTTGTTGCCTGGAAGGGTATTTGACAATCCCTGGAGAATAATGGGAGATAGAGTGTGCATTGGGGAGTGAAAGAGATTCTATGAAGAACAGAAGTAGGACCTGAAGGCCACTCAGCCCCTCTCGCCTACTTTGGGCGATCCTCTAACTCAAGCTTCATTGCTCTTTCTTGCTGTAACCAAATTCTTTGGCTCCCTTTGTGCCAAAAGAATCTAATTCTGAGCTGAATAAATGCAACAGTTGGTGACATACCTCACTATCTGTTGTAGTTGCCTTGCACTCCACCTCCTCAGAGTCTGTCGGCTCCTTCTCCAACTCCCCTTCTTCCTCCTCCTCTTCCTCATCAGCCCTCTCAGCTGTCTCCTGCTCACTGGAGCTATCTGCAGCAAAACGGGGAAATTATTAAACAGAGAAACATTAAACCTGCAAAGAATTGATTGACAATGGTTGGTAACGTGATTAAATATGACAGTGGAATCAGAGTCATACAAGATGGAAACAGACCCTTTGGTCCGACCCAACCATGTTCCCAAACTAATCTAGTGCCCATCTGCCTGCGCTTGGCTCATCTGTCTCCAAACCCTTCCTATTCATGTACTTATCCAAGTATTTTTTAATGTTGGAATTATGCCCACATCCTCCACTTCCTCGGATGGTTCATTCCACACATGAACCACTCTGTTAACAAAACAGTCTGCCCCTCATGCCCTTTTTAAATCTTTCTCCTCTCACATTAATAATATGCTCATTGATTTTGACCTGCCCCACTCTAGGGAAAAGACACTTGTCATTCACCCGTGTCCCTCATGATTTTATAATTACAAATTATCACTAAGGTCATCCCTTAACCTCCTACACTCCAGTGGGAAAATGTCCCAGTCTTCCTAGTCTACTTTTTAAATCTCAAATCCTCTATTCCAGGCAACATCCTGGTAAATCTTTTCTGAACTCTCTCCAGTTTATTAATAACCTCCCTGTAACAAAGCAACCAGAACTGCACACAGGACTCCAGAAGAGGCCTCACCAATGTCCTGTCCAACCTCAACATGACATCCCAGCTCCTCTACTCAAAGGACTGAGCAATGAAGGCAAGCGTGCCAAATGCCTTCTTAATCACCCTGTCGACCTGTGACTCAAATTTGAAAGAATTATATACCTGAAACCCTGGGTCTCTCTGTTCTATAACACTACCTGGGGCCCTAATATTGGGTAAAAGTTCTGTCCTTATTTGTTTTACCAAAATGCAATACCTCACATTTATCCAAATGACACTCTATCTGCCACTCCTCAGTCCACTGATCACAGTTTCTTTACAATCGGAGGTAACCTTCTTCACTATCCACTATCCCACCAATTTTGGCTTCATCCACAAACTTATTAACCGTGCCTCCTACATTCTGATCCAAATTGTTTGTATAAGAGACAAACAAAAAGCAGACCCAGCCCCAATCCCTGTGGAACTCTGCTGGTCAAAGGTCTCCCAGTCTCAAAGACAACCCTCCATCACCACCCTCTGGTTGCTACCATAAAGCCAACTTTACATCAAATTGGTAAGCTCACCCTGAATCCCATCTGATCCAACTTTACTAATTAGTCTACCATGTGGAACCTTGTCAAAACAACATCACTGCTTTGCCCTCATCAAGCTTTTTGGTTACTTCATCAAAAAACTTAATTAAGTTTGTGAGACACTACAGATGGAGTTAGATCCAACTGAGGTTGGGGGCCTGGCAAATTAAACCTGGTTTGCTCTATCGACCAGCAATAGGCCAAGTGGATTAAAACGAGGAAATTCAACTTACAGTGGAATAAATTGGAGTTATATAGCATTGAGCGATGTCACCATTGAAAGACAAGGAACGTAACAGCAGAAGTGCAACACGTAACAAAAGCACTGCCATAAATATTGTACCAGTCTGCAGCATTAAACATACCGATGGAGTCACCGAAAGCCAGTCTCAATATAAACATGAAAGGTGCTGTGTGTGCAGCACACTGTCTCTGGCTGTAACTCAACCACACTGACCAAGATGGTCAATGTTCTACCTCCTGCTGTGTGCTGCCTCTGTTTATTTCAGCTGAGGCAGTGTTTCAGGTGAGACTACTGACATCAGCATCCCCAGGAAGTGTCCCTGACAGGAGGGAGAGGGGGACGAGAAAAGAAACACATAATTGACTGGGGTTTCTCCATTTTGATTCCCTGCCCCAGCCCGGCTGGAGGGGGAGAAGAGGATCCAGAAATGGATTGGGCTGTGGTACCTTTCAGTATGTTATTCTGCCGACAGTTAGTTTCTAGAAAAGACAACTCAGCGCAAAGTTTCTTCAGAGCCACCGATTCTCACAGCACTGAGGGAGGCCATTTAACCCACTGCGTCTGTGAAAGACATTTCCAATGAGCTTGATCTCACTGCCCTTCTCCCATAGCCCTCTAACGCTTTCTGTTCTAAATGAACAAGCAGAAATGTTTCTGGATGGAAAGGTCAACTTATAGAGAGTCATAGAGATGTACAGCACGGAAACAGACCCCATGGTCCAACCCGTCCATGCCGACTAGATATCCCAACCCAATCTAGTCCCACCTGCCAGCACCCAGCCCATATCCCTCCAAACCCTTCCTTTCATGTACCCATCCAGATGCTTTTTAAATGCTGTAATTGTACCAGCCTCCACCACTTCCTCTGGCAACTCATTCCATACACGTACCACCCTCTGTGTGAAAACGTTGCCCCTTAGGTCTCTTTCAGGAGAAAGTGAGGACTGCAGATGCTGGAGATCAGAGCTGAAAATGTGTTGCTGGAAAAGCGCAGCAGGTCAGGCAGCATCCAAGGAACAGGAGAATCGACGTTTCGGGCATAAGCCCTTCTTCAGGAATAAGGGCTTATGCCCGAAACGTCGATTCTCCTGTTCCTTGGATGCTGCCTGACCTGCGCTTTTCCAGCAACACATTTTCAGCCCTTAGGTCTCTTTCCCCTCTCACCCTAAACCTATGCCCTCTAGTTCGAGACTCCCCCATGCCAGGAGAAAGACCTTGTCTATTTATCCTATCCACGCCCCTCAAGATTTTATAAACCTCTATAAGGTCACCCCTCAGCCTCCAACGCTCCAGGGAAAACAGCCCCAGCCTGTTCAGCCTCTCCCTGTAGCTCAAATCCTCCAACCCTGGCAACATCCTTGTAAATCTTTTCTGAACCCTTTCAAGTTTCACAACATCTTTCCAATAGGAAGGAGACCAGAATTGCACGCAATATTCCAACAGTGACCTAACCAATGTCCTGTACAGCCGCAACATGACCTCCCAACTCCTGTACTCAATACTCTGACCAATAAAGGAAAACATACCAAACGTCTTCTTCACTGTCCTATCTACCTGTGACTCCACTTTCAAGGACTTATCTGGAAAGGAAGTGGGGTTCTCTATTCTAGACAACAGCAAGTGACTTTAAGATGGCTGTAGGGATTCGACAATGTGGCCAGCAAGAAAGCTCTGATTCAGCATTATCTCTGACACTGTGCTCTTGGCCTGTTGCTATGTTGTAAATACAATACATTGCATGGCCAGCTGTGACACAGGTCAGAATGCTCACAGTAAACAACCCAAATTCAAGGAACCAAAACACAATCTAACTGTGAGTGAGATCTAAACCAGAGGGCACCTCTCACTGCACTAACCTGTCCTCAGGTCCCTGGTAACTATCACTCATGTACTTCAATTGTTTCTTAAGTCAGGAGACCAAAACTGCAAACAGAATCCAGAAGTGATCATGTTAATACACTGTACAACTGCAGCAAAACAGCCTGAGTTTTATATTCCAGTCCCCTTACAACAAACATCCCATTCGCCTTCCTTATCACTTGTTGCTACTGCAGAATGACCTTTTGTGATTAATCTACCAGAACACCCAGATCCCTCTGTACCACAGAGTTCTACTACCTCTGTTCAGTTAAATCAGTTTACTTTTCTATTCTTCCTGATTAAACGGACAAACTCACATTTGTCATAGATAGGGGAATGTTACTTGAAGAGATGACAGTGGAAGGGCAATGGCAAACATCCAGAAAGTGCATTAGCGACCTGCAACAATTTTTCATTCCAGTCTGGTGCAAGAAGGAAAATGGGAAATGTAGCCAAACCGTGGCTTACAAGGGAAATTAAGGACAGCATTAGATCCAAAGAAGAGGCATACAAATTGGCCTGAAAAAAAACAATGGACCTGGCAGGGGGAGGTGGTAGCAGTTTAGAACTCAGCAAAGGAGAACAAATTGATTATTTGTGAAAGAGAAACTAAAATAAAATAAGCTTGTGGGGAACATAAAAAAATCTGACTGTTAAAGATCCTGTCGGTATGTGAGGAGCAACAGATGTGTCCAGACAAATGTAGGTCCCCCCCTTACAGTCAGAAACACAGGAAGTTTTAACAGGGAGCAAAGAAATGGCTGACCAACCAAATAAATCCTTTGGTTCTGTGTTCACAAAGGAGGACACCAATGAAATGTTGGGGAACACAGGGTTCAGTGAGAGGGATCTACATCCCAGAGGAGCTAAGGTAGTGGCCCTAGAAATAACGGATGCATTGATGGTCAACTTCCAGATTTTCTGGACCCTGGGACAATTCCTACAGATTGGAGGAAAGCAAATCTTACCTTCCATTTACTGCAGGGACATTAGGCAATGAAGGTGACAAATGGTACGTTGGCCTTCATAATGACAGGATCAGAGATGGCGTGCTGAAATTATAGAGGGCCCTGGTGAGACTAAACCTGGAACAGCGTGTGCAGTTTTGGTTTCCTTCTCTGAGGAAGGATCTGCTTGCTAAAGAGGGAATGCAGTGAAGGTTTCCCGGACTGTGGAATTCACGATCAGAAAACATTCAAGGCCAAAATATTGATGATTTCAAAGAGTTGTTGGATAAAGTACTTGCAGTTAGAGAGACCAAAGAATGTTGGAACAGACAATCGAGTTGGATGATCAGCCGTGATTGTACTGAATGGTGGAGCAGGCTCAAAGGGCTGAATGGCCTACTCCAGTCCCTATTTTCTATGTTTCTATGAGCATCAATAAATTAATTAAATATGCCTGCCCTTTTACAAAACCATATCGACTCTGCCTAACTGCATTAAGATTTTCAAAATGTCCTGTTATTACCTCCTTAATAAAAGATTTGAGCATTTTCTCTCTGGCAGATGCTAACTGGCCTGTGGTTTCCTCATTTTCATCTTCCTTCTTTCTTGAACAGAGAAGTCACATTCACTTTTTCTAATCTAAAGGGACCTTTGGGAAGTTCACAAAATTCAAACCAACCTATCTATAATCACAGTCACCACTTACACCCAAGGATGGTATCCATTAGGGCCGAAAGACGGGTCAGATTTCAGTTCAAATAATTTACAAAATACATACAGGACCAATGCAGGTGAGAGGTTTCCCCTGGCCGGGGAGTCTGGAACTCAGGACACCATTTAAAAAATAAGGGAGATGTAGCTTAGTGAGAAGAATTGGTTTTACTCAGAGGGTTGAGAGACTTTGGAACTCTCCAGCTGAATGAGCTGTAAAAGCTCAGGTTAAATTAGAGTATGATGAATGTTTGGTCATCGATGGTGTAGAAGGTTATGGGAGCGTGAGAGTAAAAAGTAATAAACTGTTTGATCAGACGTGATCGCATTCAATGGCAGAGCAGACTCAAAACTGCTGGATGGCCTACTCCCGTTCCTAAACTGCCTTTCATCTTTGGATTCGTAGTGACTTCTGGGATGTTATGTATATCCTCCACAGTGAAGAGAGGAGCAAAGTCCTTGTTCAGTTCATCTGGTAATTCCTTATTTTGCACCCTTAGTTGCCCAGACTCATTCTGTGGGAGAAAGTGAGGACTGCAGATGCTGGAGATCGGAGCTTAAAAATGTGTTGCTGGAAAAACACAGCAGGTTAGGCAGCATCAAAGGAGAAGGAGAATCGACGTTTCGGGCATAAGCCCTTCTTCAGGATTCTTCAGACTCATTCTGTACGGACCAATGCTCACTTTTACTTATTCTTCCTTTTTCAATACTTGGAGAAACTCCTGTTATCTGATTTTATATTCCTAACTAGCTTTCTCTCAGACTCAAATTCCCCTCCTTATTCATATTTTAGACATTCATTGTGGTTCTTATATACTCTGTCCAAACAGATGACCAGTCACTCACCTTAGTGGATTTGGGTGTTTCTTTTCAGTTTGAGGAGATACTTAACTACCTGAATTAGACACAGATTGTATGTCATTCCTGTAGGATCTTCCTTTCTCACTGTAATGTACTTTTCTGGAATGTTCTGAAATATCTCCATTTCTAACTGTCTATTCAATAACCAGACCATAGCCAGTTCTGACTTCATGTCCTCATAATTGCCCTTATTTAAGTTTCAAGTGTTTGATCCACCCTTCCCTTCCTCAAACTAAATTTGAAATTCAATCAGATTATGCTCAATCCAGTCATGCAGCACATTTAAACCACTAGGTCATTAACGGAAGCTATCCCTTTGCACATGACTGGGTCTAGTCTTTGCTCTGGTTGACAATAGTCCATACTGCTCTCGGAACATACGAACAGCGGTAGGCCATTCTGCCCCTCAAGGAACATTCATCGAGGGTCATAGCCTAAATTTTTGCTAATTCACCTCAGATTTAAAACTAAGAAACTCCCAAAACCTGTCCATGAAGCCAACATCCAGGCAACCCAATCAGATTCAATCCACCCATAAGTACATTAAAATTATTCATGAATCAATTGGGAGGCATTACCTTGCTTTATAGAGTTGAGTTTGCCTCTGACTGCAGCCTGAGAGTGGGCACTGGTATTCACATTTAAACCAACACTCAGGTTTATCATGGCGCGAGCAGCTGTGACGTCATCCAGCCACACCACGTTACCTAGGAAACGTTCAAGCAACAAAAACTCTCAGAAATGAGACCTTAACAGCAAAAGCAACCACTCGAATCTCTTTGTACACTTGAGCTCATCTCCGAACACAACAGCTCAATCATCATCACTCTATTGGCATTAATTAGGGCGTGCCAATACATTTATAGAGCATTACAGAAATGCAGAGCAATTTGGGAATGCTGGCAGTCAATTACACACAAACAGCAATGTTCTGTTGGTTGATGGACCCAGGACAGAGAGGACCAGGCTGCTCCTCTTCAAAAATATTGGCCATGGGATCTTCCACAATCAGTTAAGGGTGGACGCAGACCTTAGTTTATTGTCTCATCAAACACGTATCACTGACAGCGCGGCGCTGCCTCGGCACCGGCCCTCCCACAGCGCGGCGCTGCCTCGGCACCGGCCCTCCCACAGCGCGGCGCTGCCTCGGCACCGGCCCTCCCACAGCGCGGCGCTGCCTCGGCACCGGCCCTCCCACCGCGCGGCGCTCCCTCGACATCGGCCCTCCCACCGCGCGGCGCTCCCTCGACATCGGCCCTCCCACCTCATGGTGCTCCCTCGACATCGGCCCTCCCACCTCATGGTGCTCCCTCGACATCAGCCCTCCCACCTCATGGTGCTCCCTCGACATCGGCCCTCCCACCTCATGGTGCTCCCTCGACATCGGCCCTCCCACCTCAAGGTGCTCCCTCGACATCGGCCCTCCCACCTCAAGGTGCTCCCTCGACACGGGCCCTCCCACCTCATGGTACTCCCTCAACATCGGCCCTCTGACAGCGCAGTGCTCCCTTGCCGCTGACCCTCTGACAGTGTGGTGTTCCATTAGAATTGCAGTAGGAATCAGTTTGGAGTACAGGGCAGAAAGGGATGTGAAAATGGGAGATTTGAGACCACACTGGATGTGGAGGGACAGTGCATGTGGTCGTGCAGTTTAGTGGCTGGTGTTTAAATCTTGCCCATTATGTCGGTGAAGCACAAGCGCAGCCTCACACCATCACAAACACCTGAGGCTGAGGAAAAGTGGTGACATGGGAATAGAAAAATGACCCGGAAGATAAGTGGAAAACAAACTAAAATTACATCAAGGGAGAGGTTATACAGCACATTTGCATAAACACCAGAGTTTGCAAAGACAAACTAAAAACAGCCAAAGTTCACTCACAGGAAGAATCATCAATCCATTCGATGCTGGACGGTGGATACTCCTTAAAATACGCAAAGATCTCCTCAGTGCTCATCTCATCAACTCCAGTCACGTGAAGGGCCTCCAGGCGAACTTTGGGGATGGCTACAAACACAATGCAGCAAAAGACAAGACAATTTTTAACAACAACCAACTTGCATCTATATGGCCCCATTAATGTCAGAGGAGATCCCAAAGTGCAGCATAGCCAGGCTGAGGCCTGACATCACACCATTACGGCAGATGGCATCAATATGAATATATGGATTCGCAGAAGTAGACCATTCAGCCCTTCAAGCCTGTGCCGCTCCTCAATAACATCACAGCTGACGTGCTCTGAATTCCACATTGCCACCCATTCTTAATAACCTGCGATTCATGTCTAATAAGAACCTTCCTTTCTCCGTGATAAAAACATTCAATCACCTGTCTCTTCTGAGGCAGAGTTCTCAAGTCTCTCAACCCTCAGGGAAAATAAATCCCGCCCTTTTCCATCTGAAAAAGGGGGCCCGCTAATTCTAAGTGTGCCCTACTTCTGGAGTGACCACACTTCCATGTCCACCTCATCAATATCGTGCAACAATGAGTCTTGGAAAATCAGAAATCGGAAAGAACATGGAGATCACAGAGGGTGCCACAGAGGGTGTTTAAAATCACAGCGACAGAAAGGGACAACGCCACAGAGGGATATGGACAGCATAGTTGGGACTAAATTAACTGCACAAAGACCAAGCTCAGCACAGTGATGACGAGGGGAAAGCAGAAGCATTATGATCAAATAGCCAGAGGACCTCCTGTAAATGATGGAGCAATCGATCTCTGAATGAACCACAGCCACAGGTCAAAGAAAGACCATCTGAAATGGGACACATCTAAAGGAGTCATACAGCAAGTACATGAATGGGAATTTTTATTCCTCTGATCTATATGCACAATTCAGTTAAACATGTTCTGTAAAAATACCCTTTACTTCTATATAATTCTTATTCTCTCTCATTTTCAAATTTTAGGGAAACAAAACCAGATGTACTTGGGCTAATAGAAATTATTTGCCTTGAAAACAGCCCATACAGCTGCAATGGATGTGGTCCTGAACTATAGCAGCAGGACTGGGGAACTGGCTGAACCAAGGGATGAGAACCATAAGTTAATATCATGGAAGTGAGAGCTAGGAGGGAAACCTGGGCTCGGGCAGGACTGGAGAGGCTGTCATGGTACGTTCAGCTTCAACAATGGAAGCTTGGCAATGCTCAACCATGGCGTTCCTGTGTAACTGGGTTTATACATTTCTCAGAGATTCCTGTTTTCTGATTGATTCCTGGATGCATAATACTTGTTGTCCATTTCCCCCTCAACATTAGTCTCTCAGATATCAATTTCAATGCGCGCATTTTCTAATTCACAAAATAATTAGGACAGCTAATCTGTGATTTTAAAATGTAACTAATTTGATCTTAATCTTGGAACAGAAAACAAATCAAATTAGGTGGAAGAAAGGTAATTTTGCTTTCTCTTCCCTTCAATACAGAAGAGACTCTTTGCCTATCTGTGCCACCATAAATGTTTAACACCTCATCTCACCATGCCGCATTAGCCTTGGACGTTAGGCTCGAAGGGCTGAATGGCCTACTCCTGCATCTATTGTTATGACACTTCAAGAGCTCACCCAAGCACTTTTTAAAGATTGAGGTTTCCTGGCTCAACTACCCTCCCAGGCAGAGCATTCCAGATTCCCAGCACCCCTACCTTTCAATTTAAAATGTCACCCTAATAAATCATTGTACACATAATAAAATAGAAGAGATTTTATTCGAAAGTCTGCTTGAAAATTAAATCCTATTTAACATCCGGTTTGTATTCAAATTATTTTCAAATATGAGCACATTGGAATTTTGTTAGAGATACTTGACTTTGAAAGCAGAAATAAATTTGAATCTTTTTAACTGAAACATGAACAAAATGTACAAATGTACAATAGGAGTGCTGCATCTAAAGTGGATTAGTACCTCCCACACAGTCAGTCACATTATCAAATAAAAACTCAGTAGAAGCTTATGTTAAAATTCGTCTTACAAAAAAAACCGTTGCTTCAAAGAGTTTTGAAAACAATTCAAGCATGTTTCACTAGAATTGGAACAGCGATATATAACAGTCCGTTTGACTGCACATTACAGGTTCATATGAGGAAACTGTTCATTTTCACGCAGGCACCGAGTCACAGGTGCAGACAAAAACATCATATCAAAGCCCATGTTTCTGCAGCAAAGTCTAAATGAGATGACGGAGCTAGAGTGCGTAGGGTGAATTTAACACATTATTGTTAAATATACATCACTAATTTATGTCTTTTAACATCTTATTTTAGACATTAGAAATGTCAGTTACTGTGAAATAGAATTACATGGAATGTTTTTCTCAATTCCCTATGATTCTTAGGGGATGAAATAGTTTGGTGGTGATTTCACTAGACCACCAATCTAAAGGTACAGGCTAATGCTCTGGGCTCAGACTGTGAAATATTAATTCATCAATAAACCTGGAATTTAAAGCTAGTCTAATGATGAAAACATTGGTCAACTGTTGGAAACATTCATCCAATTTACTCATGTCCTTTACAGAAGGAAATCTGCCATCCTTCCTTGGTCTGGTGTAGACGTGACTCAGGAGTCAATTACATTGTTGAGGTTG
This sequence comes from Chiloscyllium punctatum, assembly GCF_047496795.1. Taxonomy (NCBI): domain Eukaryota; kingdom Metazoa; phylum Chordata; class Chondrichthyes; order Orectolobiformes; family Hemiscylliidae; genus Chiloscyllium; species Chiloscyllium punctatum. Next base: position 93,900,443 of record NC_092757.1, on the reverse strand, counting down.
TCTGTGGAGTAGTGGACAGTGTAGAAGAATGTTGCAGGTTGCAGGGGGACTTGAATAAACTGCAGAATTGGGCTGAGAGGTGGCAGATGGAGTTCAATGTAGCTAAATGTGAGGTGATTCACTTTGGGAAGAACAACAGGAAGGCAGAATACTGGGTCAATGGAAAGATTCTTGGTAGTGTGGATGTGCAGAGGGATCTTGGTATTCATGTACATAGATCCCTGAAAGTTGCCGCCCAGGTTGATAGTGCTGTTAAGGCGGCATACGGTGTATTAGGTTTTATCGGTAGAGGGATTGAGTTCCGGAGCTGTAGTGTCATGCTGCAACTATACAAAACGCTAGTGCGGCCGCACTTGGAATATTTTATACAGTTCTGGTCGCCCCATTACAGGAAGGATGTGGAAGCATTGGAAAAGGTGCAGAGGAAATTTACCAGGATGTTGCCTGGTCTGGAGGGAAGGTCTTATAAGGAAAGGCTGACAGACTTGGGTCTTTTCTCATTAGAAAGAAGGAGGCTAAGAGGAGATTTGATAGAGACATACAAGATGATCAGAGGATTAGATAGGGTAGACAGAGAGTGTCTTTTTCCTAGGATGATGAAGCCAGCTTGTACGAGGGGACATAGCTACAAATTGAAGGGTGGTAGATTTAAGACAGATGTCAGAGACAGGTTCTTTACTCAGGGCATGGAATGCCCTGCCTGCCAACGTAGTTAACTCAGCCACATTAGGGAGATTTAAACAATCCTTGGGTAACACATGGATGATGATGGGATAGTGTAGGGGGATGGGCTTAAATTAGTTCACAGGTTGGTGCAACATCTAGGGCCGAAGGGCCTGTTCTGCGCTGTATTATTCCATGTTCTGCAGTGCTTTCTGAAATGGCCCAGTGGTATCAAACTGCTGTGAAGTCAAAAAAGAGGGGGAAGAAACCGGAAGGAAAATCTGGAACGGGAAACAATGGCAAACTAGCCCTGTCCACCCTGCAAAGTCCTCCTTTTAAACACCGGAGGGTTTCTGTCAAAATTGGGAGAGCTATCTGATAGACTGACACCATGATCTCAGCTGGCATCAATACTGGACAAGTCAGGATCCAGAGTGAAATCTTGCCCACTGTCTCCTAACAGGGCTAACTGATCTCAAATCCAACAGATTAGGTTGGAGATCTGCCGTCTTGTCAGATTCAGCTGTGAATGGTGATGGACAGTTAAACAACTAACAGGTGGTGGAATGTCCACAAATAATCATTTGCAAGGACAGAAGAGCCGAGCACATCAGTGCAAAAGATAAGGTTGAAGACCATTCATGACTTGTCAGATACTGAAGTGGTCTCTGCTCACATGGAGAAAGTCTTGGGCTTGTGCTGATGAGTGGCAAGTAATATTGACACCACACAAGTGCCAGGTAATGACCATCGCCAACAAGAGAGAATGTAAACATCACCCTTTCCATGTTCAATGGCACTGAATCCCTAACTATCAATACTCTGGGGTTTATCATTGCAATCACTCACCAAATCTCCTTCAATGAGAAGTAGAAAACCTATGAGGTAAAAACAATGACTGCAGATGCTGGAAAGCAAATACTGGATTAGTGGTGCTGGAAGAGCACAGCAGTTCAGGCAGCATCCAACGAGCAGCGAAATCGCTGCTCGTTGGATGCTGCCTGAACTGCTGTGCTCTTCCAGCACCACTAATCCAGGAGAAAACCTATGACCATCGAGAAGGACAAGAGCAGCAGGTACATGGGAATAGCACTTGCTGCAAGTTCCCGTCCAAGCCCCTCACCATCCCGACTTGGAAATATATCACTGTTCCTTCAGTGTCGCTGGATCAAAATCCTGGAATTCCCTCCCTCAGGGCATTGTGGGCCCACCCACAGCACACGGACTGCAGCGGTTCAAGAAGGCAGCTCACCCCCACCTGTGGGGGGGGGTCATCCAGAGTGAGTGATAAATACTGCCCAATCTACACCCACATTCCTTGAACAAATAAAAAAAAAGTTCGATTTTGCGGTCTTGTTCTTTGAAACTGGCTGTCTTTGCTTTCTCATTGCCTCAGGCCTGTTACTGCTGTAAGTCCTTTGGAGACTCTCACTGGGCCTTCTCTAAGCTTTTCACTTATTTATTTATACATCTCCAAACTTCAGCTGCAGTTTGCATCAGATCAACAAAGCATGTCAGTGATAAATCACTGTAAAAAATCTGACAAAAAGCTAAATGTTTTCAGTGTAACAGAAATCTTTAATCAATAACAAACAGTGTAATAGATGATGGAGTATTATTTGCATTGCTACCTCTGTCAACTTGGTAACTCATTGACTAGTAAAAGTTAATTAGACTGAGTAACTAGTTAGATGTTGGATGAAGGTTAAACACTGTTCCCAGGGCCCAGCAGGCAACTGGGAAACTGATTTTATGAAGCCTTCAAAGCTACAGTTTCCTCATTCAGTCTACAGAAATGTCCCAAGCCAAAAAAATTAAATGGTCACCTTCCTTCAAGATCTCCTTGTCCAGCACCACCTTCCGTTGTGTAACGTTCACCTCTGCCCGGAAATGGAATCTCCTTGCTCGCTGCTCCTTCCTCTCCACTGCTTCCTGGGGAATTAAAATGAACAAATAAAGATAGGATCGAGAGGGTACGGGGAGAAACAGGAAGTGTAGGGAGCAGGACACAGCAGGCCAGGCCTGTAATAAATGTCTGTCTTCCCAACTCTGCAATGAAATCAGAACCAACCCATTCAGGCCAGTGTAAGCAATGTAATAGCTTGCTCTGCTTTTGCACTATAAAGTATGTCATGCAGGATTTTATTTGAATGCTTAGTTTTTCACAGAAACAAGACTTTCTGCTGACATTTGAGGTCCTTGAGAGTCTTCTCCCATCTCACCCCAAAAGCATTTCTCCCTCAGGTCCTTATCCAGCTTTCCCTTGAATTAACACGATTTAGGGTAAATATTCCCTGATGAAGCATGATTCACATTCACCCCACTCTCTGGTTGGGTAACGGTGTCTCTCTGGAATCCAATTTGGGCACAAGTTGAAAGATCTTTACACTGGCCCTCTCAAACTCTTTCATACTCAACTGTACAGGTCAGGTGACCTATTAGCCTTCTCCTTACTAAAGGAAAGCAGCTCAGGTCTGTTGAGGCATTCCTGTTAGTTATAACTTACCAGACCTGGCATCATCCTCCTGAATCCTTCTCTTACCTTCTCCAGTGCCTCGATATCCTTTTAATAATATGGAGACCAGAATTGTCCACAGTACTCTATATGTGGTTGGAACCAATATGTCTCCTTTCCAATTCTATTGTTCTAGAAATTATCAGCTTTGTTTGCATTTTCCGAATAGTCTAACAAGTTGAATTGTTATTTTGATTATTGGGAATCTGTAACTCAGATCCTATAGTTTCTCTACCCCATCTGACTCCTACCATAATATGCCTGTGTCAAAGACAAATTTCCTTTAAGACAAAAATTCACATGGGTAATGTTTTGGAGAGCTACCAAAATGACTGGATCACACACCCAGCTAGTTACTCCACAGAGATAAGCTATTGGACTGGTGCACACTGTGCAGTTTGTTCCAATCTTATGCTGTCATTTCAATGAAAAATTAAACTTTTCCTAAAAGTTCAGCTACAGTTCAGTGAACAATTTGCATTCTGTGACTTAATGCAGAAAGTTCAGAAAAGTCCTGGAGAACCTAGCCCCTGAAGTGGAACAGTGAGCTAAGTCAAATCAGAATGCCCTTGAAAGACCTTTACACAAATAACAATCTGTAATATTCTACAAGAAGTAACTTCCCCAACTGATTCCTGCCATCAAAATGCACCATCTCACCCTTTTTCAAGTTTATTTGTCAACACACTCATTCCCCAATTTAATTAAAGCATTTCTGTTTTTCCCTAGAAAGCAGTGGGATGGAGGATCGGTTGCATTGTGGACAGAACCAGTTGGACAGGCAGCCTGCCACAACTGCTTGATCAGAGTGAGCCAGACCAGTGGGACTTGCCTCTACCACACAACATCTCCTCGAGAATCATCTTCTGTGACCGAGAGGACCCCATGCACTGAACCAGTACTTTAAGAACTCGCCATCACCCTAGAACCAAGTCCTCCTTCACTCACAACAGTAAACTCCCCTTACCCTCCAGGTGATTATTAACCCACACCCCAAATTTGGACAGAGATGCAAACGATTTCTACCTTGGAGGTAACATCAATGCCAGTAATGAACGTGCCAGCCTTGTTCTCATAACGTCGGCTTGTGTCCTGTATAAAAGGGATCAAAGGAGAAAATGATTAAATCTCCTTGCAGTCACAACCAGCACCAACGTAAAACCTGTATTGTCAAATCACACCGGCTGAGAGATAACACATAGTCACAGATTCACCAGGACACAGTTCCCAAAGGGGCTGGCTCTCGCCGGGACGCAGTTCCCAAAGGGGCTGGCTCTCGCCGGGACGCAGTTCCCAAAGGGGCTGGCTCTCGCCGGGACGCAGTTCCCAAAGGGGCTGGCTCTCGCCGGGACGCAGTTCCCAAAGGGGCTGGCTCTCGCCGGGACGCAGTTCCCAAAGGGGCTGGCTCTCGCCGGGACGCAGTTCCCAAAGGGGCTGGCTCTCGCCGGGACGCAGTTCCCAAAGGGGCTGGCTCTCGCCGGGACGCAGTTCCCAAAGGGGCTGGCTCTCGCCGGGACGCAGTTCCCAAAGGGGCTGGCTCTCGCCGGGACGCAGTTCCCAAAGGGGCTGGCTCTCGCCGGGACGCAGTTCCCAAAGGGGCTGGCTCTCGCCGGGACGCAGTTCCCAAAGGGGTTGGCTCTCGCCGGGACGCAGTTCCCAAAGGGGTTGGCTCTCGCCGGGATGCAGTTCCCAAAGGGGTTGGCTCTCGCCGGGACGCAGTTCCCAAAGGGGTTGGCTCTCGCTGGGATAGAGTTCCTGAAGGGGCTGTCTCTCACTGGGATACAGTTCCCGAAGGGGCTGACTCTCGCTGGGATAGAGTTCCTGAAGGGGCTGTCTCTCACTGGGATACAGTTCCTGAAGGGGCTGACTCTCACTGGGATACAGTTCCTGAAGGGGCTGACTCTCACTGGGATACAGTTCCTGAAGGGGCTGTCTCTCACTGGGATACAGTTCCTGAAGGGGCTGGCTCTCACTGGGATACAGTTCCCGAAGGGGCTGTCTCTCACTGGGATACAGTTCCTGAAGGGGCTGGCTCTCACTGGGATACAGTTCCCGAAAGGGGCTGTCTCTCACTGGGATACAGTTCCCAAACAGACTGGCTCTCACTAGGGGTTTCAGCACTCTCTGTACCTTGCCCATCATGTTTTTTCGAACAGGATGTGAACATGTAGCGTTTTGAGGGGAGACCGTGGGAAGTGCTGTATTCACTGGAGTAGAAAACCAAAGGTGCAGGCTGAAATGCTCTGAGAATACAGGCCAAATCTGACTACAGCAATTGGTGGAATTTAAATCCCATTAATGCACAAAATGTTGAGGGGACTTGACAGGATAGATGCAAATGGTTGCTTTATGGGCCATGATCCTCTGGAACGGCAGAGGTGAATGGTTTTCTTCTGCTCCTATAACTTCTAGAAATGAAACTGCAGCATGACGTCTGTCCTAGCGATTGTGGTCATGAGATTATCAGCACATGTTGTTAAAACCCATCTGGTTCACACGTCGTTTTTCCTGTGACAAATTTATTGCTTGTTATGTGACAAGAGCATGTTTGCATTAGAACACAGAGTGGGAACCACACTGGGAAACCCTGAGTTGTAGAAATAAACATCTTTCACTTTTACATAAACACATATCATTTTGCTTTTCACTCCTTTGCCTCGGGATTGCACTGGGGGCTGAGGTCCAGGGACCATCACTTTCAACACCAAGTCAACCTGAACAACAACTTGCATTGAAAAAGTAATCCCAAATTATTCACAGGAAAGTGTCCTTTCAAATTCTTAAGACACCAAGCCACAATGAGATATTAGGACAGGCCTGAGTTGGGGCTACAGTCACATAAGGCCAGCTCTCCCCACTTTAGAGAGTCGAGTAATACCCCAGGGAATGGTCAATAGAGCTGAGGTTGAGACAGACTGCTGAGCACTGCCTGAATCACTAAGCAATACTGAACTCCAGCCTAATGGGATAGCAGACCACATATACATTGCACAGAGAGAGAATCTCCTCTTTGGGAATCTAGAGTAAGAGCTCAAATGTAAAGTTGTCTTGACTTGAAACATTATCACTGTTCCTCCTTCTGTAAATGTTATATATCATTCAGCCCATCATGGAGTGGCAGCCTCCAAATACAGCCGCCCATCACATTTGGCATATTTCCTCGTGGGAGAAAATGCTCCAAATTCTCTGACTCGACCCAGTTACACGAAGCCTCCGGCATCTCTTGTGCCTGTTTCTCGGCACAACCTGTAGGATTAAGTCAGACTCACCAGGCAAGAAGCAGCAGTCACCTGGCACGGAAACAGACCCTTCAGTCCAACCATAATCCCAAATTAAACCAGTCCCACCTGCCTACGCCTGGCCCATATCCCTTCAAACATTTTTTACTCATGAACTTATCCAATTGTCTTTAAAACATTGTAACTGTACCTGCACCCACCACTTCCTCTAGACATTCAGTCCACACACAAACCTGTGTAAACAATGCTCATGTCCCTTTTAAATCTTTCTCATCTCACTTTACAAATATGCCCCCTAGTTTTGAAACCTCCCACTCGAGGGAAAAGACATCTGCCATTCACCTTATCTATACCCCTCATGATTTTATAAACCTCTGTAAGGTCACTCCTCAACCTCCAGTGATAAAAAAAATCCCAGCCTGTCCAGCCTCTCATTATAACTCAAACTCTCCATTCCCAGCAACATTCTTTTCTGAATCCTGTCGAGCTTAAAATATCCTTCCTATAACAGGGTGACCAGGACCCCACACAGTATTCCAGAAGAGGCCCTATAACAGGGTGACCAGGACCCCACACAGTATTCCAGAAGAGGCCCTATAACAGGGTGACCAGGACCCCACACAGTATTCCAGAAGAGGCCTTGTATAACCTCAACATGACTTCCCAACTCCTGAAGGGACTGTCTCTCACCAGGATACAGTTCCTGAAAGGGCTCCTATACTCATTAAGATTAGATTAGATTAGATTAGATTCCCTACAGTATGGAAACAGGCCCTTCGGCGTAACCAGTCCACACCAATCCTCTGAAGAGCAACCCACCCAGATCCCTACATTCACCTCTGACTAATGCACCTAACACTACAGGCAATTGAGCACGGCCAATCCACCCTGACCTGCACATCTTTGGACTGTGGGAGGAAACCCACGCAGACACAGGGAGAATGTGCAAACTCCACACGGACAGTCGCCCGAGGCGGGAACTGAACCCAAGGGCCTGGCGCTGTGAGGCAGCAGTGCTAACCATTGAGCTGCCATGCCACCCGTGCCCCATGGGGGCAGCAGGGCAGCTCGGTGGTTGCTACTGCTGCCTCACAGCACTGCGGTCCCAGGTTCGATTCTCAGCCTTGGGTGACTGTCTGTGTGGAGTTTGTACATTCTCCCTGTGTCTGCGTGGGTTTCCTCCGGGTGCTCCAGTTTCCTCCCACAGTCCAAAGATGTGCAGTTTAGGTGGATTGGCCATGCTAAATTGCCCGTAGTGTTAGGTGCATTAGTCAGAGGGAAATGGGTCTGGGTAGGTTACTCTCTGGAGGGTTGGTGTGGACTGGTTGGGCCAACGGGCCTGTTTCCACACTGTAGGGGAATCGAACCTGAATCTACTCAAAGTTCTGAGCAATGAAGGCAGGTGCGCTAAACCATGTCTACAAAAAGAACAGGAAGGAGTGTTAGCAGACATATAAACACAAAGGTTCACATTATACAGGCTCAGCTTCCACTTTATATGTCTGTTAGTGAACGAGTAGGACTACGGAAGAAAGCTGGATTTTGGAGTCGGGGTCTAGATACACGACTAGGTGTAAAAGGGATTAATGAACAAGCTGCTGCATGTAATAAGGCTAAGAAGTCTTGCAGCTTGGCAGATGAGTATAGGATTTTAATTCATTCCCAGCAACAACATATATTTATGTTCAGTTATTGTACCAAAAATGTCACAAGGAGTTTCACAGCAGCATTATAAAGTACAAGAGTGACATTGAGCCACAAGGAGATATCAGGTCAAAACTTTGGTCAACCAAGTTAGTTTTAAGAAGTGTCTTAAAAGGAAGAGCATAACGTTGAGGGATTTAAGGAGAGAGTTCCAGAGCTCAGGGTGTAGGAATTGAAGGCATGGCAAGCAGTGATTGAGTGATTAAACTCAGGATGTTCACTAAAGCTGGAGGAGCAGAGATCTGGGAGCTGTGTGGTGCTGAGAGAATTACAGAGAACGTGAGGGACAAAGTCATGGATGGGTTTGAAAAGGATGAAAACTTTAAAATCAAGCAGCTGTTTGACCAGGGACCAATGAAGGTCAGAGAGTGCAGGGTGCCACGGGACTGGTGCTTGGTGTCAGTTTATCAAACTCTATCTCAAGGCTGACAACTGATTGAGACATGGTTTGAGGTCGCATTGATGGAGAGTTCGTCAATGTAGGAACCAACGTAATAAACTCACCCGCAGTTCACAGTCAACATCACAGTTACCAGACAACACTTTTCACACTTTATACATCACACTACAGTAGGAACACCATCCAAAATATCAGCTCAGACAGTGCTGCGCTCCCTCAGCACTGACCCGCTGACAGTGCAGCACTCCCTCAGCACTGACCCTCCGACAGTGCGGCGCTCCCTCAGCACTGACCCTCTGACAGTGCGGCACTCCCTCAGCACTGACCCTCCGACAGTGCAGCACTCCCTCAGCACTGACCCTCCGACAGTGCGGCGCTCCCTCAGCACTGACCCTCCGACAGTGCAGCACTCCCTCAGTACTGACCCTCTGACAGTGCGGCACTCCCTCAGTACTGACCCTCTGACAGTGCGGCACTCTTTCAGCACTGACCCTCCGACAGTGCCCACTCCCTCAGCACTGACCCTCCGACAGTGCGGCACTCCCTCAGCACTGACCCTCCGACAGTACGGCACTCCCTCAGCACTGACCCTCCGACAGTGCGGTGCTCCCTCAGCACTGACCCTCCGACAGTGCGGTGCTCCCTCAGCACTGACCCTCCGACAGTGCGGTGCTCCCTCAGCACTGACCCTCCGACAGTGCGGTGCTCCCTCAGCACTGACCCTCCGACAGTGCCCCCTCCCTCAGCACTGACCCTCCGACAGTACGGCGCTCCCTCAGCACTGACCCTGTTATTCCATCCCCCCCCCTCCCTCCGGCCCTCAGGGTTTTACCCACTATCCCGCTGTTTCCCTGTTACAGTGTGTGTGGTGCCCGCCTCCCCCCGCGGGGCCCGGGGCCTGGGGCCTGGAGTGGGCCCGGGGTCCGGGGCCTGGAGTGGGCCTGGGGCCTGGAGCGGGCCCGGGGCCTGGGGCCTGGGGCCCGGAGTGGGCCTGGGGCCTGGAGCCTGGGGCCTGGAGCCCGGGGCCTGGGGCCCGGGGCCTGGGGCCTGGGGCCTGGGGCCTGGGGCCTGGGGCCCGGAGTGGGCCTGGGGCCTGGAGCCTGGGGCCTGGAGCCCGGGGCCTGGGGCCTGCCCCCCGCCGCCGCCGCCGCCTCCTCACCGGGATCAGGTCCTTCAGGGAGCGCCGCACCGAGATGGTGTCCAGCCTCTCGGGCTCGATCTCTCCCTCCTCCACCTCCATCGGCTCGTCGTCCCGCTCAGAGGCGGCGCCCTCGGCCCCGGCCCCCGGCCCAGGCTCCAAACAGACCCGCAGGCCCCGCACCGCCGCCATCACAAACAAGGAGGAGCCGAGGATGAGGGCAAGAGGTTCCCCCTGACGCCGCCGCCGCCGCCGCCGCCGCCGGAGTACCATCCAATGCTGAGGAGGGTAACGGGCGGCAAGAGGGAACCCCGCGGGACAGAGGCATCCGGAGACAGCGCCGCAGCGACACCCGGCGGCCCAGAGAGTAACTACAGTCTGGAGCTGGACAGTCAACTTATTCAAGACCCACCCTCTGCCCTCATGAGTTGGCAAGGAGCTACCATCAGTATTGTGTGTCCATCCAACACCCTCCAAACTGCCCATCAATATTATCCAAAGCTGCACGTTAGAGCTCATCTAAATCCTCTGTTCCCTGTTTTTTTAAAATCACCAATGGGCTCTGGGCATCACTGACTGGGTGACCAGCATGTATTGACCGTCCCTAGTTGCCCCTTGAGAAGGTTGGGGTGAGCTGCCTTCTGGAACTACTGCAGTCCATTCATCCACAATGCCCTTAGGGAGGGAATTCCAAGATTTTGACCCAGCGACGGTGAAGGAACAGCAATGTATTTCCAGGTCAGGATGCGGAATGGCTTGGAGGGCAACTTACAAGTGGTCATGTTCCCATGTATCTGCTGCCCTTGTCCTTCTAGATGGTCATAGGTTTGGAAAGTGCTGTCTGAGAATCTGTAAATGATGATGGAAAAGGATCTGCGTGGGTTTCTCTTTGGAGGGTTGGTGTGGAGTTGTTGGGTCGGAGGGCCTATTTCCAAACTATAGGTAATCTAATCTAATCTAATGAGTTTATTCTTAAGATTTATATAGGTTTGCAATTGTCGGAAGATGTGGAATTGCATTGGTCCTGAGAAAGAAGGAATTGGTTTCTGCTTGAGGATAGTGGAAATGAATCGATAATCAGGCTGGCCAGAGGTCAAGGCGGCATCTGATAGAGATGTAGAAGATTGAAGGGCGTGAACAGGATGAATAGAAAGCAGCTGTTCCCCTTAGTTGAAAGGTCAGCGACAAGGGTTCATAATTACACAGTTGTTTTGAAGATATTTGAGGAAAACCTTTTCACCCAGAGGATGGTGTGGGTTTGGAATACACTGTTTGGCGGGATAGTTGAGGTGGGGCAATTCAAATCTTTTAAAAACTACTTGGATGAGCACATGTATCATCACATTCAAGGTTATGGGCCCTAGTGTAGATAGTAGAATATTTTTGATGGTACAGTTTTGATGGGCTGAAGGGCCTCTTTTGGATGAAATGATTCTATGAAATAAAAGCGAAGTCAAACAGAATAGCAGGCATCCTGTGAGGTCTATTTGCTGACATTTTTGACCTCTCCTTCCTATAACCTGAAGTTCCCACCCGCTTCACAAATACCATCATCATCCCAGTGTCAAAGAAAACCCATGTGGTGTGCCTCAATGCCTACCACCTGGTGACTGACACCTGTCATTATGAAGTACTTTGAGAGGTTGGTCATGACTCACATTAGCTCCAGCCTCCCAGATTGCCTTGATCCCTTGTAATGTGCCTATCGGTACAACAGGTCCAGTATAGACGTCAACTCCCTGGCCCTACACTCATCCCTGGAATATTTGGACGACAAGGATACCCACATCAGCCTCCTAATTATAGTCTGCAGCTCTGATTCAACACCATAATTCATAGAACATAGAACATAGAAAAATACAGCGCAGTACAGGCCCTTCAGCCCTCGATGTTGCGCCGACCAAAGCCTACCTAACCTACACTAACCCAATAACCTCCATATGCCTATCCAATGCCCGCTTGAATGACCATAAAGAGGGAGAGTCCACCACTAATACTGGCAGGGCATTCCATGAACTCACAACCCGCTGAGTAAAGAATCTACCCTTAACATCTGTCCTATACCTACCGCCCCTTAATTTAAAGCTGTGTCCCCTAGTAACAGCTGACTCCATACGTGGAAAAAGGTCCTCACTGTCAACCCTATCTAAACCCCTAATTCCAAACAAACTCATCTCTAAACACCGGGACTTCGATCTCTGCTCCTCCCTCCATAACTAGATTCTCGATTTCCTGACCCACAGATCACAATCAGTAAGGGAATGCAACAACTCCCCTTCCACAATAATCCACACCACTGGTTCCCCACAAGGCTGTGTACTCAACCCCCTACTGTACTCCTTACACATTCACAACTGCGTGGCCGAATTCCACACCAACTTCAGCTATCATCTCCAAATTGTGAAAGAATTCCCATGGCTTCTCTTATCTTTAGCTTGTTACATTCTGTCACTGTGTCGCTGCTCCCCTCCCCCCACTCCAGTGAGACTGTTCCAGCCTGGCAGTTAGACAGACCTGTCATTCTCACATTCCAATCACTTAATCTGAACTATCAACATCTTTTCTCCCCCCCAGCACCCTACACCCACTACTCCCTTAAACTACAGCAGAAAGGCTGTCTCTTCCACTCTTCACACCAGCTCTGATGAAGAGTCATCTAGACTGGAAACGATAGCTCTCTCTCTCTCTCTCTCTCTCTCTCCATGGATGCTGCATGACCCGCTGTGATCCCCAGTAGTTGTTGTCCTCGACTTACAATTATAGGTTTCGTCATGACACCATTGTACATTGGATTTCAAACAACGGTCAGACAGAATACAGAAAAGAGATTGAGTGCTCAACAATCTTTTCATCAACATCAGCAAAGGAGATCGAGGAGAGGGTATGCTGCTGTCTGTATCGGTGGGGCTGAGCTGGAGATGGTCGTCAGTGGGAGTGACGATCGCCAACAGTCGCTCCTGATCCACCCACAGATGGATCAACACCACGGTCGAGAAAACACAACAATGTCCATACTTCCTCAGAAGGCGAAATGCACATGCTGACAAAGACTCTGAGCAATTTTTATCGAAGCACTTGTAGAACGTATCCGATCTGATTGGATCACAGTGTGGTTTGGTAACTGCTCTGCCCAGGACCGCGGGAAATTACAGAGAGGTGTGAACACAGCCCGGTCCATCAGACAGGCCAGCCTTCCAGCCATTGACTCCATCTACACTTCCCACTGCTTCGGGGAAGCAGCCAACATCATCAGAGACCCCTCCCACCCCGGTTATACTCTCTTCCGTCAAGCAGAAGATACAAAAGTTTGAACACCTACAAACAGCTTTAAGAAAAACTCCTTCCCCACTGTTATCAGACTTTTGAACAGACCTCTCAAATATTAATTCTGATCTCTCTCTCTGCACCTCCTCTGCAGCTGTAACACTGTATTCTGCACTCTGTTCTGTTACCCTGATGCATTTTGTATGATATGATCTGTCTGTAGAGCACACAAAACAACACTTGTCACTGTAACTCGGTACGTGTGACAACAATAAATCAAATCAAATGCTGTCTGAGGATCTTTGGTGAATTTCTGCAGTGCATCTTGTAGATGGTACACACTGCTGCTACTGAGCATCGGTGGGGGAGGGAGGGGGTGTTTGTGGATGTGGGGCCAATCAAGCGGCTGCTTTGTCCTGGATGGTGTTAAGTTTCCTGAGTGTTGTTGGAGCTGCCCCCATCCAGGGCAAATGGGGAATATTCCATCACCCTCCTGCCTTCTATCATGTACTGTACCTTCACATTGAGCACAGACGCGAAGCCAGGAGGTCTCTCTGGTTCTCAGCCATATGCAGCTGGTAGGATCCTGGCCCAGTAGGGACAAGGACACCTTCTGATGGCAGCTCAGGGGCTAGGAGCTGGTTGGTCATTAACTTGGAGGGGTCAGAGTCAGGGCACGTTCCTCATCCAGGGTGAAGAGCCGAACAGAAGGCAGACCAGCACCCTCCCTGACTGGCTCCAGGACCCTCCCTGACTGGCTCCAGGACCCTCCCTGACTGGCTCCAGCAGACTCCCTGACTGGCTCCAGCAGACTCCCTGACTGGCTCCAGCACCCTCCCTGACTGGCTCCAGCAGACTCCCTGACTGGCTCCAGCACCCTCCCTGACTGGCTCCAGCAGACTCCCTGACTGGCTCCAGCACCCTCCCTGACTGGCTCCAGCAGACTCCCTGACTGGCTCCAGCACCCTCCCTGACTGGCTCCAGTTGTGAGTGTCTGGAGGAGGGATGGGCAGCGATAAAGAGACTGCATGGGTGCCACTGCTGTTACTGTTGGTGCAGTGAGGGGGTGAGTGAGCAGCACGGTGGGCATACAGGGTGAGTTATTGCCAGGGGCTGGCCTGCGAGTGAGTGTGAGGTGTCAGAGAGAAGGTAGAGGCAGCGAGAAGGACATTGACCTTTCGACAGCACGGGGCTTAACCCACAACACTGAGACCGCACTGAGCTGAGTGAGGGGGCCTCCTGCCTTGGGGTTTTGTTGGGGTATGTTTGGGGGTTTACTGGGTAGTGGGGTTGGAGGTGTCACATCGGGGTGAGTTCACAGGGTGATGTGACGAGGCACATTGAGGCAGCCTGACTAACCCAGGCAGCAACAGAGGCCACCGCGGGGAAGGGTCATCTTTCCTGGACTCGGGGGTTGGGGGGGGGAAGGGCAGGAACTGGAAACCTGCCAGGAGGGAGGGGGGCATCTTAACAGCTTCACCCTAATTGATAGCAGCAGCAGAAAGCAGTTGCCCTTTGTGAGTAGGCAGCTGTCTATGCTGGCTCCTCCCTGGGCCTGTCACACTGGGGACAGCCAGACTCGTCACCATTCACAGGCAGTGCAAACACCCCCCTGTGCTCATGGCCAACCCAGACAACTCTGAACATGCTGATTTCCTGGCACACAGTGTGTTTGGGCTCCTGCTGAAACTCTCTGACACTATAAAGGTTAAAATAAACTGAGAAACTCTGAGTCTAAACGTAGATCACTGACAGGGAGTGTTTCTGACAGTTCACAACTCAGAACCTCATAAACCTAATGCACTGAATACCAGGCCTGGCCCCGAGCCACCACCTAACAGTGACAAATGATCTCACCAAACTTTGGATGATCTCTTTAGTCCTGAAGCGAGGAGATTATTCCATTTCATTTCCAAAGATGCTGACTCCCACCGGGATACCATTCCTGAAGGAAGAGTCATTGCTGAGGGAGTGTCGCACTGTCGGAGGGTCAGTGCTGAGGGAGTGGGCACTGTCGGAGGGTCAGTGCAGAGGGAGTGGGCACTGTCGGAGGGTCAGTGCTGAGGGAGTGGGCACTGTTGGAGGGTCAGTGCTGAGGGAGTGGGCACTGTCGGAGGGTCAGTGCTGAGGGAGTGGGCACTGTAGGAGGGTCAGGGCTGAGGGAGTGCCACACTGTCGGAGGGTCAGTGGTGAGGGAGTGTCGCACTGTCAGAGGGTCAGTGCTGAGGGAGCGCCGCACTGTCGGATGGTCAGTGCTGAGGGAGCACCGCACTGTCGGATGGTCAGTGCTGAGGGAGTGCCGCACTGTCGGAGGGTCAGTGCTGAGGGAGTGCCGCACTGTCGGAGGGTCAGTGCTGAGGGAGTGCCGCACTGTCGGTTGTGAGGGAGATAACATGACAATAATTCTGACAGCAACCAGCAGAGTGCTCCCCGTATCCTGGAGTCAAAGTAAATCCCTGAGCAGGTGTCATGATAACAGCAACACTGCTTCATTGCCATGTCACTGTTTGGGATCAGGCTGTGTGCCATTGTTCAATTACAGCAAAAGCTACAGTTTGGAAATTGCTGACTTTGCTGTTTAAAGTGCTCAGGCTATTCTGAGGTTGTAAATCCTGCTATCTAAATGCACCTCTTTCTTCCTGCCTGCTGTTTGGTTTTGGTACTGCAATGTTGTTGATGGTGTTTGTAACAGTGTGGGATGAGGATTTGATCTCTCTCTGTCGGAGGAGGACATTGACTGAAGATAGCGATGATAACTCAGGCTCCACTGATGTCATGGTCTTATCTTTGAGGACCGAAATTCTCTCTGTTTCTCACAGGAGCTACTGATAACAGTGTGCAACCACACTCTCCTGGCCGTTATATTGATATCGACTACAGCCAGGAATCACAAACACTTCCCCAGCTCACACACACACAGACACCATTATCATCACTCGATTTTCCATTTACAGCTGAGATCTGTCCCATTTCCACATCTCCCCAACTCCCTCAAGATCACTCACTCAAAACAAACCTGCTCTGTGTGTAAGGGACTATCACAATCAGCATGTTCATTTGTACAGTCACAGTAAAGTATGACCATGTTCTTTCGGTGTGTGTAGGTGGACAGAGTCTGACATTGAGCCGTGTCGGAAGCTATTAGGATGGGTAACCCTGAGGGGAGGGTGAAGGAGGGGGTTATAATGGAGGGGAGGGTGAGGGAGGGGGTTATAATGGAGGGGAGGGTGAGGGAGGGGGTTATAATGGAGGGGAGGGTGAGGGAGGGGGTTATAATGGAGGGGAGGGTGAGGGAGGGGGTTATAATGGAGGGGAGGGTGAGGGAGGGGGTTATAATGGAGGGGAGGGTGAGGGAGGGGGTTATAATGGAGGGGAGGGTAAGGGAGGGGGTTATAATGGAGGGGAGGATGAGGGAGGGGGTTATAATGGAGGGGAGGATGAGGGAGGGGGTTATAATGGAGGGGAGGGTAAGGGAGGGGGTTATAATGGAGGGGAGGATGAGGGAGGGGGTTATAATGGAGGGGAGGGCTAGTGAGGGGGTTATAAAGGAGGGAGGGAGAGGGAGGAGGTTATAATGGGGGGTGAGGGAGGGGGTTATAATGGAGGGGAGGGCAAGGGAGGGGGTTATAAAGGAGGGGGCGAGGGAGGGGGTTATAATGGAGGGGAGGGTAAGGGAGGGGGTTATAATGGAAGGGAGGGCGAGGGAGGGGGTTATAATGGAGGGGAGGGCTAGTGAGGGGGTTATAAAGGAGGGAGGGAGAGGGAGGAGGTTATAATGGGGGGGGTGAGGGAGGGGGTTATAATGGAGGGGAGGGCTAGTGAGGGGGTTATAAAGGAGGGGGGCGAGGGAGGGGGTTATAATGGAGGGGAGGGTGAGGGAGGGGGTTATAATGGAGGGGAGGGTGAGGGGGGTTATAATGGAGGGGAGGGTGAGGGAGGGGGTTATAATGGGGGGGGTGAGGGAGGGGGTTATAATGGAAGGGAGGGTAAGGGAGGGGGTTATAATGGAAGGGAGGGTGAGGGAGGGGGTTATAATGGAGGGGAGGGCTAGTGAGGGGGTTATAATGGAGGGAGGGTGAGGGAGGGGATTATAAAGGAGGGAGGGTGAGGGCGGGGGTTATAATGGAAGGGAGGGTGAGGGATGGGGTTATAATGGAGGGAGGGTGAGGGAGGGGATTATAATGGAGGGTGGTGAGGGAGGGGTTTATAAAGGAGGGACGGCGAGGGAGGGGTTTATAAAGGAGGGAGGGTGAGAGAGGGGTTATAATGGAGGGGAGGGTGAGGGAGGGGTTTATAAAGGAGGGGAGGGTGAGGGAGGGGGTTATAATGGAGGGGAGGGTGAGGGAGGGGGTTGTAATGGAGGGAGGGTGAGGGAGGGGGTTATAATGGAGGGAGGGTGAGTGAATGTTCGTGTCTGAGGTATTGGGAATGGAGGAGTTACACAGATAGGGAGGAGAGGGAGAGGATGAGGGGATGTGTGGAGCGACTGTGGAGAGATTGAAAAACACGACTGAGAAATGTCGAAAGGGAGTCTGGTCGGGATGGGTGATGGGTGAACAGGACTCAGTGTGAGTTCAGAGTTCGGAATGTGCTGAAGGAATGTATTAGGAACTGATTAAAATTATTCAATCATTGAGTCTGAAGTTAAGAATAAGGTTTTTTCTCCTCCCCTCACTGTCCCTTTCCATCTTCCGCTCCTTCAGTCTCTAATTCTCTCCTACTCACTCCTCCAGTCTCCCTCTCTCTCCTCCAATCTCCCTCTCCTCCAGTCTCCCTCTCTCTCCTCCAGTCTCCCTCTCTCTCCTCCAATCTCCCTCTCCTCCAATCTCTCTCTCCTCCAG
This sequence comes from Chiloscyllium punctatum, assembly GCF_047496795.1. Classification (NCBI taxonomy): domain Eukaryota; kingdom Metazoa; phylum Chordata; class Chondrichthyes; order Orectolobiformes; family Hemiscylliidae; genus Chiloscyllium; species Chiloscyllium punctatum. The sequence goes on along the minus strand of NC_092757.1, from coordinate 93,882,679 downwards.
TCTCCCTCTCCTCCAATCTCCCTCTCCTCCAGTCTCCCTCTCCTCCAATCTCCCTCTCCTCCAGTCTCCCTCTCTCTCCTCCAGTCTCCCTCTCTCTCCTCCAGTCTCCCTCCCTCTCCTCCAGTCTCCCTCTCTCTCCTCCAATCTCCCTCTCCTCCAGTCTCCCTCCCTCTCCTCCAGTCTCCCTCTCTCTCCTCCAATCTCCCTCTCCTCCAATCTCCCTCTCCTCCAGTCTCCCTCTCCTCCAGTCTCCCTCTCCTCCAATCTCCCTCTCCTCCAGTCTCCCTCCCTCTCCTCCAGTCTCCCTCTCTCTCCTCCAATCTCCCTCTCCTCCAATCTCCCTCTCCTCCAATCTCCCTCCCTCTCCTCCAGTCTCCCTCTCTCTCCTCCAATCTCCCTCTCCTCCAATCTCCCTCTCCTCCAATCTCCCTCTCCTCCAGTCTCCCTCCCTCTCCTCCAGTCTCCCTCTCCTCCAGTCTCCCTCTCTCTCCTCCAGTCTCCCTCTCCTCCAGTCTCCCTCTCTCTCCTCCAGTCTCCCTCCCTCTCCTCCAGTCTCCCTCTCCTCCAGTCTCCATCTCCACCATTTTCCTATCCTTCTCATACCTGACCCATGGTCCCCAACTTACATGTTAAATCTGAGGTCCCTGTGCAGAGTGTTAGGACACTGGAATAGAAAGACGAACTGCATCAGCCACACTGTCACTGAATTCACAACACACTGAAATTAACAAATTCAATGACCCTCAAAATTTGTCCAATTGCTCCCAGCCAGAGTTTATAATTACCAAATCTTGGACACTTGAACAAAAATGAACAATTTATTATTAATACTGAAACGTTAGCAGTACAAAGCTAAGCAACAAGATAATCAAATGAATGTTTACGATAAGCCCAATCTTCTTTCATCATAAAACCCCACACATACATAGACAGACAGACTGACAGATTTGTAATTTGACAGTGCAGCACTCCCTCAACACTAACACTCTGCGGTTACAGGGAAAGGTGCTGTGGGACGTGGAGGGTCAGTTTCCAACAATAAACGCCAAGCCTCATGAAGCAGAAGGTGTAACATTGGTCCCTTCCTCTCCTCTGTGCTCACCATCCAGGGGCTAAAATAGTCTTTCCCAGGGGAAGCAGCATTTCACTTGGCCCCCATCCAATTCCTGATGAAGGGCTTATGCTCAAAACATCAACTCTCCCGCTCCTCGGATGCTGCCTGACCTGCTGTGCTTTTCCAGCACCACACTCTCGACTCTGACCTCCAGCATCTGCCGTCCTCACTCTCTCCTCCTCCAACCTTGTGTACTGTATTCTCGGCACTCAATGTGGCCAACTCTACACCAAACACAGACTGGGTGACTGCTTTGCAGAACACATCCGGTCTGTGAGTGAGTAAATTCCTGACCTTCCTGTAGCTGGTCATTGTAACCCAGTGTCCTGCTCGCATTCCCACATGTCTGTCCTCAGCCTACTGCAGTGTTCCAGTGAATCCCAGCGCAAACGGCAGGAATAACATCTCATCTTCGGACTAGACACTTCACTGCCTTCTGGACTTAACACTGAGTTCAACACCTTCAGATTGTGAGCCCACTGTCATTCCCCCCCTTTCTTTTAGCTGTATCTGTTATTCTCTGTCTCCATGTCCTCTCTCCCCTTCCCCCAGATTGTAGAATCATGGAGTTATTGAGATGTACAGCATAGAAACAGACCCTTCGGATCAACCCATCCATGCCACCCAGATATCCCAACCCAATCTAGTCCCACCTGCCAGCACCCAGCCCATATCCCGCCAAACCCTTCCTATTCATATATCCATCCAAATGCCTCTTAAATGTTGTAATTGTACCAACCTCCACCACATCCTCTGGCAGCTCATTCCATACACTTACCACCCTCTGCGTGAAAATGTTCCCCCTTAGGTTCATTTTATATCTTTCCCCTCTCACCCTAAACCGATGCCCTCTAGTTCTGGACTCCCCGACCCCAGGGATAATGATTCCCCCCTCCCACTATGGCATAAACGCTGCCCCCTCCACACTTCCCATCTGCTCTGACAAAGAGGCATCTAGACTCAAAACATTAGCTTGCTCTCTCTCTCCATGGATGGTGTCTGACCCGCTGGGATCAACAGCATTTTTTCAATTTTCAGACATAGTAACCCCCCTCCATAGCCATGGGGGATACCTCTGTACAATCTGAGAACACTTGCTCCAGCCCCAGGAGGGGTTGGTGGGGGGAACAAGCATTATCCCCAAACTGTCACTCTTTTAGAAAACACTGAGGGACAGAGAGTATGTGACACTGAGGGACAGAGAGTATGTGACACTGAGGGACAGGGAGTGTGCGACACTGAGGGACAGGGAGTGGGAGACACTGAGGGATACGGAGAGTGTGACACTGAGGGATACGGAGAGTGTGACACTGAGGGACAGGGAGTGGGAGATACTGAGGAACACGGAGTGTGTGACACTGAGGGAAAGGGAGTGGGAGACACTGAGGGACAGGGAGTGTGTGACACTGAGGGACAGGGAGTGGGAGACACTGAGGGACAGGGAGAGTGTGACACTGAGAGACAGGGAGTGTGTGACACTGAGGGATAGGGAGGGTGTAACACTGAGGGACAAGGAGAGTGAGACACTGAGGGACAGGGAGTGTGTGACACTGAGGGATAGGAAGGGTGTAACATTGAGGGACAGGGAGTGTGAGACACTGAGGGACAGGTAGTGGGAGACACAAAGGGACACGGAGTGTGTGACACTGAGGGACACGGAATGTGTGACACTGAGGGACAGGGAGTGTGAGACACTGAGGGACAGGGAGTGGGAGACACAAAGGGACACGGAGTGTGTGACACTGAGGGACAGGGAGTGTGTGACACTGAGGGCCAGGGAGTGTGTGACACTGAGAGACAGGGAGTGGGAGACACTGAGGGACAGGGAGTTGGAGACACTGAGGGACAGGGAGTGGGAGACACTGAGGGACAGGGAGTTGGAGACACTGAGGGCCAGGGAGTGGGAGACACTGAGGGACAGGGAGTGTGTGACACTGAGGGACGGAAGTGTGTGACACTGAGGGACAGGGAGTGTGTGACACTGAGAGACAGGGAGTGTGTGACATTGAGGGACGGAAGTGTGTGACACTGAGGGACAGGGAGTGTGTGACACTGAGGGACAGGGAGTGGGAGACACTGAGGGACAGGGAGTGTGTGACACTCAGAGACAGGGAGTGTGCGACACTGAGGGACAGAGCGTGTCTGACACTGAGGGACAGGGAGGGGGAGACATTGAGGGACAGGGAGTGTGTGACACTGAGGGACACAGAGGGTGAGACACTAAGGGACAGGGAGTGTGTGACACTGAGGGATAGGGAGGGTGTAACACAGAGGGACAGGGAGTGTGTGACACTGAGGGACACGGAGTGTGTGACACTGAGGGACACGGAGTGTGTGACACTGAGGGATAGGGAGGGTGTAACACAGAGGGACAGGGAGTGCGAGACACTGAGGGACACGGAGTGTGTGACACTGAGGGACATAGAGGGTGAGACACTAAGGGACAGGGAGGGTGTAACACTGAGGGACATAGAGTGTGTGACACTGAGGGACACAGAGTGTGAGACACTGAAGGTCAGGGAGAGTGTGACACTGAGAGACATGGAGTGGGAGACATTGAGGGACAGGGAATGTGTGACACTGAGGGATAGGGAGTGGGAGACACTGAGGGACACAGAGTGTGAGACACTGAAGGACAGGGAGTGGGAGACACTGAGGGACACGGAGTGTATGACATTGAGGGACAGAGAATGTGTGACACTGAGGGACAGGGAGTGGGCGACACTGAGGGACAGGGAGTGTGTGACACTGAGGGACAGGGAGTGGGAGACACTGAGGGACAGGGAGAGTGTGACACTGAGAGACAGGGAGTGTGTGACACTGAGGGATAGGGAGGGTGTAACACTGAGGGACAAGGAGAGTGAGACACTGAGGGACAGGGAGTGTGTGACACTGAGGGATAGGAAGGGTGTAACATTGAGGGACAGGGAGTGTGAGACACTGAGGGACAGGTAGTGGGAGACACAAAGGGACACGGAGTGTGTGACACTGAGGGACACGGAATGTGTGACACTGAGGGACAGGGAGTGTGAGACACTGAGGGACAGGGAGTGGGAGACACAAAGGGACACGGAGTGTGTGACACTGAGGGACAGGGAGTGTGTGACACTGAGGGCCAGGGAGTGTGTGACACTGAGAGACAGGGAGTGGGAGACACTGAGGGACAGGGAGTTGGAGACACTGAGGGACAGGGAGTGGGAGACACTGAGGGACAGGGAGTTGGAGACACTGAGGGCCAGGGAGTGGGAGACACTGAGGGACAGGGAGTGTGTGACACTGAGGGACGGAAGTGTGTGACACTGAGGGACAGGGAGTGTGTGACACTGAGAGACAGGGAGTGTGTGACATTGAGGGACGGAAGTGTGTGACACTGAGGGACAGGGAGTGTGTGACACTGAGGGACAGGGAGTGGGAGACACTGAGGGACAGGGAGTGTGTGACACTCAGAGACAGGGAGTGTGCGACACTGAGGGACAGAGCGTGTCTGACACTGAGGGACAGGGAGGGGGAGACATTGAGGGACAGGGAGTGTGTGACACTGAGGGACACAGAGGGTGAGACACTAAGGGACAGGGAGTGTGTGACACTGAGGGATAGGGAGGGTGTAACACAGAGGGACAGGGAGTGTGTGACACTGAGGGACACGGAGTGTGTGACACTGAGGGACACGGAGTGTGTGACACTGAGGGATAGGGAGGGTGTAACACAGAGGGACAGGGAGTGCGAGACACTGAGGGACAGGTAGTGGGAGACACTGAGGGACAGGGAGTGTGTGACACTGAGGGACAGGGAGTGTGTGACACTGAGGGACACGGAGTGTGTGACACTGAGGGACATAGAGGGTGAGACACTAAGGGACAGGGAGGGTGTAACACTGAGGGACATAGAGTGTGTGACACTGAGGGACACAGAGTGTGAGACACTGAAGGTCAGGGAGAGTGTGACACTGAGAGACATGGAGTGGGAGACATTGAGGGACAGGGAATGTGTGACACTGAGGGATAGGGAGTGGGAGACACTGAGGGACACAGAGTGTGAGACACTGAAGGACAGGGAGTGGGAGACACTGAGGGACACGGAGTGTATGACATTGAGGGACAGAGAATGTGTGACACTGAGGGACAGGGAGTGGGCGACACTGAGGGACAGGGAGTGTGTGACACTGAGGGACACGGAGTGTGTAACACTGAGGGACAGGGAGTGTGTGACACTGAGGGACAGGGAGTGTGAGACACTGAGGGATAGTGAGTGTGTGACACTGAGGGACAGGGAGTGGGAGACACTGAGGGACACGGAGTGTGTAACACTGAGGGACAGGGAGTGGGAGACACTGAGGGAAGGGAGTGTGAGACACTGAGGGATAGTGAGTGTGTGACACTGAGGGACAGGGAGTGGGAGACACTGAGGGACATGGAGTGTGTGACACTGAGGGACATGGATTGTGTAATACTGAGGGACAGAGAGTGTGTGACACTGAGGGATAGGGAGTGGGAGACACTGAGGGACAGGGAGTGGAACACACAGAGGGACACGGAGTGTATGACATCGAGGGACAGAATGTGTGACACTGAGGGACAGGGATTGGGCGACACTGAGGGACAGGGAGTGTGTGACACTGAGGGACAGGGAGTGGGAGACACAAAGGGACAGGGAGTGTGTGACACTGAGGGACAGGGAGTGTGAGACACTGAGGGACAGGGAGTGTGTGACACTGAGGGACAGGGAGTGGGAGACACTGAGGGATAGGGAGTGGGAGACACTGAGGGACAGGGAGTGGGAGACACTGGGGGACACGGAGTGTGTGACACTGAGGGACACGGAGTGTGTGACACTGAGGGATAGGGAGTGGGAGACACTGAGGGATAGGGAGTGTGTGACACTGAGGGACACGGAGTGTGTGACACTGAGGGATAGGGAGTGTGTGACACTGAGGGACAGGGAGTGTGTGACACTGAGGGACAGAGAGTGTGTGACACTGAGGGACAGGGAGTGTGTGACACTGAGGGACAGGGAGTGTGAGACACAGAGGGACACGGAGTGTGTGACACTGAGGGACAGGGAGTGTGTGACACTGAGGGACAGGGAGTGCGAGACACAGAGGGACACGGAGTGTGTGACACTGAGGGACAGAGAGTGTGTGACACTGAGGGACAGGGAGTGTGTGACACTGAGGGACAGGGAGTGGGAGACACTGAGGGACAGGGAGTGGGCGACACTGAGGGACAGGGAGTGGGAGACACGGAGGGACACGGAGTGTGTGACACTGAGGGACAGGGAGTGTGTGACACTGAGGGACAGGGAGTGTGAGACACTGAGGGATAGTGAGTGTGTGACACTGAGGGACAGGGAGTGGGAGACACTGAGGGACACGGAGTGTGTAACACAGAGGGACACGGAGTGTGTAACACTGAGGGACAGGGAGTGGGAGACACTGAGGGATAGAGAGTGTGAGACATTGAGGGACAGGGAGTGGGAGACACTGAGGTACAGGGAGTGTGTGACACTGAGGGACAGAGAGTGTGTAACACTGAGGGACACAGAGTGTGAGACACTGAGGGACAGGGAGTGTATGACACTGAGGGACAGAGAGTGTGTGACACTGAGGGACGGGGAGTGGGTGACACAAAGGGACAGGGAGGGGGAGACACTGAGGGACAGGGAGTGTGTGACACTGAGGGACAGGGAGTGGGAGACACTGAGGGACAGGGAGGCGGAGACACTGAGGGACAGGGAGGGGGAGACACTGAGGGACAGGGAGTGTGTGACACTGAGGGACAGGGAGTGGGAGACACTGAGGGACAGGGAGGGGGAGACACTGAGAGACAGGGAGTGGGAGACACGGAGGGACACGGAGTGTGTGACACTGAGGGACAGAGAGTGTGTGACACTGAGGGACAGGGAGTGTGTGACACTGAGGGACAGGGAGTGTGTGACAATGAGGGACAGGGAGTGGGAGACAATGAGGGACACGGAGTGTGTGACATTGAGGGACAGAGAATGTGAGGCACTAAGGGACAGGGAGTGGGAGACATTGAGGGACACGGAGTGTGTGACAATGAGGGACAGGGAGTGGGCGACACTGAGGGTTCGGGAGAGTGTGACACTGAGAGACATGGAGTGTGCGACACTGAGGGACAAGGAGGGGGAGACACTGAGGGACAGGGAGTGGGAGACATTGAGGGACACAGAGTGTGAGGCACTGAGGGACAGGGAGTGGGAGACACTGAGGGCCAAGGAGTGTGAGACACTGAGAGACAGGGAGTGTGAGGCACTGAGGGACAGGGAGTGGGAGACACTGAGGGATAGGGAGTGGGAGACACTGAGGGACATGGAGTGTGTGACACTGAGGGACAGAGAGTGTGTGACACTGAGGGACAGGGAGTGGGAGACTCTGAGGGGCAGAGAGTGTGTGACACTGAGGGACAGGGAGTGGGAGACTCTGAGGGGCAGAGAGTGTGTGACACTGAGGGACAGGGAGTGGGAGACTCTGAGGGGCAGAGAGTGTGTGATACTGAGGGACCGGGAGGGGGAGACACTGAGGGACGCGGAGTGGGAGACACAAAGGGACACGGAGTTTGTGACACTGAGGGACTGGGAGTGGGAGACACTGAGGGACACGGAGTGTGTGACACTGAGGGACTGGGAGTGGGAGACACTGAGGGACACGGAGTGTGTGACACTGAGGGACATGGAGTGTGTGACACTGAGGGACAGGGAGTATGTGACACTGAGGGACAGGGAGCGTGTGGGACACTGAGGGACAGGAGCGTGTGACACTGAGGGACAGGGAGGGGGAGCCACTGAGGGACAGTGAGTGTGTGACACTGAGGGACAGGGAGTGTGTGACACTGAGGGACAGGGAGCGTGTGACACTGAGGGACAGGGAGGGGAGCCACTGAGGGACAGTGAGTGTGTGACACTGAGGGAAAGGGAGGGGGAGACACTGAGGGACGGGGAGTGCGAGACACTGAGGGAAAAGGAGGTGGTGACGTTGAGGGACATGGAGTGTGTGACACTGAGGGACACGGAGTGTGTATAATTCTGGGGAATATGTTGTCATTGCCTGATGGTGACCCCAACTGAACTCCCCCTATTTCCTGAGGATAACAATGTTGTCTGCTCAGCGGATAAGATGATGGAATTACAGTGGAATGTGGTATTTCTTGTGGAGTGATGTCAGAGCTGGGCACATGCTCATAGATGCAATCAGACCCCAGAGTAATCTGTCAATCTCCATCTGCTGGATCACTTAGCAGGATCTGATCCCACGTTCCAATTGTTCACTGTCACTGAGGTTCTGAAATCCACCCCAGAACATAAGCTGCCAATCAGGGTCCTCTGGAAATCCCTCTCTCTCTTCACTGAGACACCACGGACAAGTCACACTCCACAAATTCCACAGCATCATCCACCACAGTACTGAGGTAGTGCAGCACTGTCAGAGGGTCAGTGCTGAGGGAGTGCCGCACTGTCAGAGGGTCAGTGCTGAGGGAGTGCCGCACTGTTAGAGGGTCAGTGCTGAGGGAGTGGGCACTGTTGGAGGGTCAGTGCTGAGGGAGTGCCGCACTGTCAGAGGATCAGTGCTGAGGGAGTGCCGCACTGTCAGAGGGTCAGTGCTGAGGGAGTGGGCACTGTTGGAGGGTCAGTGCTGAGGGAGTGCCGCACTGTCAGAGGATCAGTGCTGAGGGAGTGCCGCACTGTCAGAGGGTCAGTGCTGAGGGAGTGCCGCACTGTCGGAGTGTCAGTGCTGAGGGAGTGCCGCACTGTTGGAGGGTCAGTGCTGAGGGCGTGCCGCACTGTCGGAGTGTCAGTGCTGAGGGAGTGCCGCACTGTTGGAGGGTCAGTGCTGAGGGCGTGCCGCACTGTTGGAGGGTCAGTGCTGAGGGAGTGCCGCACATTCTGGGATGCTTGTATGTTGATCCAATCCAAGTCTGGAAGTGCCCTTTTCGTTGTAGCTAATGTGGTTAAAGCTGAAGCAGATTTCAGCTTGGCCTGTCTGAGGGTCTGTGCTGAGCA